>NC_056735.1:148145208-148200208 GCF_019279795.1 Protopterus annectens | reverse complement strand
CTTTCATTAGCCAATGACATGGCACCACAGTGCATTATTTAAGGCCTTCATGTAGGCCTTGGCCCCTTTCTTAGTCTTTGAGATGGACATTAGTGAGGTGTGGAGACTACAGCATCACAGAGGTTAGGTACAAATATTGTCCACTTCCACTGTTGAGATTTCTGAGGTATTTCCACAGTTTTGCATGCTATGTTTGGCAAATTGTCCCATGACATTGTGATTGTCTGCTAGTTCAGTGTTAAACATTCTGGGTTGAGGTCAGTAAGGGGGGGAGGAGACATATGAGTGTCAGACGTCATACCCATCAGAATATGCATGCAGATGTAGTAGTTGCTATTCTTTCAGCTCACTATGTTTGTAGGGGCAAACTGTGAAACCTGTCCCTGTTGCTGGACCTTGCTCCACCTCCTTTTATGTATTTGTTTGTCTGGTTCACTTGTTCTAGGAGTTGTGAGGTATGGTAGGTCTGTAGCAGGTAGCTTAACATATGGCTGCATATGTTGCAGGCTGCAGCTGCTGCTGTAGCCTAGGACACATAGGGGAGTGAACATGTAATTTTATGTGTAACTGAAGCAGCAGTGTCAGCTCTCTTACAGCAGAGCCAGGGTGAGGGTACCCCTTACAGTCCAGTCGAGGAATGTGCTTAAGGTAAATCTGTTATGCAACAGTGCCAATCACAGAGTAGTAGGCAGCATATAGTTAGGCTATATGATTATGTGTAGTGTGTGCCTACCTACAGGCATTTGACTTGCAAACATGGGTAGCAGTTAATTAAGTAGCAGCTGCCTGTTTGGGTTAAAATTGCATGGCTCAGTAATTATTTGCTGTATTCACAAGAATGTAATTGAAGTGTAACACACTGGATTTGAACCCAGGACTGTGGATAACAAAAGGTAATGCATGTAAGACATTTAACAGACTGAGCTACTGAGTAAGTACTACAGCAGGTGTATTTTCAAGATATATGTGCATGCATACAGTCTTTGACACACTTCTGCATCCATCAGTATGTGCATGGCTTCAAAGGCATTTGATGTGTAGCAGGGTCTCAGTCATAGACATATGTACTTTGCCATTGCTGCCTTAGCAGGTGCATTTAAATATCTTTCTGATGAAAGGGGGCAGTTACCTGCTATGATACCTCTCAACCTATTAGAGCAAGTACTGTGGGCAAAGCCATACATACAAGTAGGACACAGGCCCTAAACTAGGGACAATCATTACATATTGCTCTTACAAATGTAGAATGCTGATATAATAACAGGATTTGAATTAGCATGTGTTTTCTGCTGCAGGGTATGATGTGTGACACTCAAATGTCTGTCTTGATTTTCGAAATTCAATCTTTAATGACTTGCCACCACTTTAAGATACACACATGTTTTTTGTAAAAACCAGGCCAATATTAGGGGACAAAACTCTGGACATTCTGCTACAGTCTGTATAGTCAACCTGCTATCCCAGGCCTCATGTACATCCATTATTATTTATTTGGCTGTGTACTGGTGTAGTGCCTGCACCACAGTTCCAAGTGCACTGCCATTTTCCCATTACATGTACTTACAATGTGTCAGTGGCAATCAGCATATGTTACTGGAAACACCTGTTTTACATCAGAGCTGAGTGACCTAGTGAGCTAATGTACTGTGCTGTAGTTCACAGGGGCATGGGGTCAAGATGTGGTATGGGTGATTATTTTGCAGTTGCACCTAACACTGTGAAAAACACAGATGATTAAGGCAATTTTAAGCAGTTTTAAGTGGGTTTGCACAGTTTTGTGCAATCATACTGCTTAGCTCCACGCAAACCCACTCTACAAATAAAAAAAGAAAAGAAAAAGGGCATGATAGGAAAGTGGTGAAATGGGGCATGCATCACCATACTGAAAGGCAGGTAGGGATGTGCAGGATGAGTGAGGGAAAGGACCATAGATTTCCAGTTCTTGTACTGCAACACTTGTGCACTTATACATATTTTCGAAATTAATTTGGACCCTCAAACCCCACAAAGAGGGATGAGAACAACAGAAATATGTTTTCAAGCCAATCAGATGTAATTTGTTGTGTCCAGTGGACATGTGTGCAAAATGGAGAGCTATGTATGGGGCAATAATTTTTTTGTGGGTCAGGTTCCCCTTTTTTTTTTTTAGGAGTGACTGGAAACTTGGGGAAGGAAAATAGGTACGTGTGGGGAGGTACGTTTGGTAGGAGAGGTTGCATTTGCAAACAGACAAGACAGACAAGACAGCATAGAGGTGTGTGACACATGAGGGGGAAAACAACTTGGATGGGGAGAGTGTTGTGGAATCAGAGGTGCATGTGCCTCTAGGTGGCAGCAGCATGACTGAGATCCCCACCCATGGGTAGGCAACACTGCTTCTTCACTGCCTAAAGATGGCTGCGCTGGATGCTGGGCACCTGAGCCCTCAGGACCCACCAAGTTGTCCAAGCTGCCCTCAATGCAGCGCAGATGAAGGTCATAGCTCCTCTGAATGATCCTGTGTACCATGGCCAGTAGTTGATCCTGGGTGACAATCTACCTCCACCCCCACTCCCAAGTGAGAGACAGGCCCCATCCCCTGAAGTAGTTCCACCAGAAGGTGGTGCAGGGCCAGCAGAGGAGACACCAGCAGCTTGGGTTCCAGATGAGCTGGTACCTGGTGCCACAGCTGGTTGAGGTAGGGTAGGTGGATCAGCAGGAACCGGCCTACTCAGACATGCCTGTGAGTATGGAGATAAAGCAATAAACTATAGGTGAGTTGTGAACAAAACCATTTCTAGTAATAGCATGCCAGAACATTGGAAAGAACCCCATTACAGTTAAGTGCATATTATGTGAAACAGAACAGTGAATAACAACATACCAGTAACAGTTACAGTATAAGACCAGCAGAATAGGTAATTCAACAAAATATGTTAATATGCAACCATAGTAATACAGAACAGTAATAAAACACATGCCCAAAATAAAGTTTATGGAACAACATGTTAATAGTAAACCATAACCAATATATAACAACATTAAATATATGAAGATAAGGGGTGGGAAGAGAGAGAAATACAGTCAATTAATACCATCATGAGTTATATTGTTGACAACAGTAATGCTAGCTAGTCCACAAGTCTGTCCTTTCTTTATGTGTAAATGTGCCCTATAGCTGCTGTAGCATATCCATACCTCTCAAGCTATCCACATGGGACACTATCGACCAAGCAGTAACACTTGCAGGTACACACCTACAAAGAACACATGTACATCAAGTGGAATTACATAACTACCAAGGGGTACTGTGGGTTACTGTACTGTTAATCTGATATTGACATATAATCATGTCCATGATACATCTCTGACAGCAGTAATACACAGTAATTACATTCTGTGACAGCATGATACTTGAGAGACATGCATGTGTACAGTACAGAGAGTACACAACTATCATGCCTTGCTTGGCAGATATGGGGATTGTACCTAATAACACTGAATGCAGGGGACATATGTGTCACATGTAGTAATTGACCATCAACCTTTACAGAAACTCCAGGAATGCAGCCATACCTTGATTACACATATTTATTTCTTGTATTTTATTATCAGTTGTCATTATGGAACCTTTCTTTTATTGTTCAGAGAAATAGCACATTTGTGATAATGATAGTAACAGTCAGTGACATCTGAACAAACAATAATTTACACATACTGTGAGCTATCTCACCCATTTACCTGTGCCCCTGTGGAGTGAATGATATCTGTTATTACACATGTTATTTCTTTTATTTTATTTTATTATCAGCTGTCATTATTGAACCAGTTTATTTTACTGTTCAGAGAAATAGCACATTTGTGATAATGATTTTAACAGTCAGTGACATCTGAACAAACAATTATTTACACATACTATGGGCTACCTCATTTAGTAGTAGTCCCTGTGGACAGAATATCTGTCATCATAACATATCTGATTCAATAATAGTTATTCAGATTTGAACCCTGGTCTGTGTCTAGCAAAATATACTTTATACACAGAATTTAACAAACTGAGCTACTGAGTCACTGCCGATATATGACTGACTGATTTTGTCCTAGAGCTCACCTGGAAACAAAATATGACCTGGTAATAATACTGCAGTGCTATAATAGAGTGTAGTGACAGTTGGACACACCTGCTGACATGCAATCATGGCAGTGAGACTAGGTAACCTATACATTACTAAATAACATGCAGATGTAGACAATATATTGTTACTGGGTTGACATATCAGCTCTCATTCCACAACTATTGCACAACAATTTATTACAGATACCTTCATGCATTTACTGGTATAGTTTCAAGATTTTAGTGACCAACGGTTAATGTAATGCAGATGTTGTAGCAATACAGATGCATTTCCACAGATATTGCAATAGAAACTTTATTTCATTTACTTAATCAGAGTTAATGCCTTACTCTTTCCTGTTTATTGCAGTACATTTGGCAGTAGTCACTTATTGCAGTCCAGGTCTATGACCACATTCATTGCAATACAATAATAACTGTTTATATACGTAATGGCAGTTAATGCTTGCCTCATTCTTGTTTATTTGACTATAGATTCAGGACTACATCCGTATTCACCACACTCATGGTGCAACCTGGCCAGGCACCCTGAATGAACCTCGACATTGCGAGTTCGCACCTCTGCAGCAGTTGCAAGAGAAGCACACCATTATGCATACCAGTTTAGCAGACATTCAGGGTTAAATATTGGTGAAACACTGGTAAACGTACTTACACATGTGTGGAACATTGCCTGCCCAGAATACTTGGACCTAGGGAGCCCAGGAGAGCCCCCATTTTTTCTTTTCAGCTCATTATGGTGGCAACGACAATGCTCACCTGTGCGGGGGATACCAGTTACACTGGTGAGGTCCCTTGCCAGCTGATCCCAGGCCTTTGTTTTGCACTCCAAGCCCCGGTAACCACCCTGCATGAGCTGGTCTTCATGTATTTTCACTAGGAGTCCAGCCGTGGCCCTGGACTCCTCAATGCCCAACTGCTGCACCCAAATGCACATACCCTCTCCAGCACCTGCCATAGCATCCTCACAGGTTGAACTCCAATGGATTCTGCAGGATTCCCACCTATAGCACTTAATATAGACTGTTTTCCCACCCTTTAATGCCATTGGGTAATTTTTAAAACTGTGCCGCAATGCTTAGCACCTCACAAATCTGCTCAGCTCAGCTGAGCAGTACTTAAACTGGCAATGTTTAGCAGTGCTTGGGACCACTTAGAAGTGTGCAAACCAGTTAAGTGGAGCTGCGTGGTGCCAAGCAGTGGTAAAATGTTTTTTGTTTAAGCAGTGTTTGGCAGGACTTAGCAGGTCTTAGTGGAGCTCAGCTGATTGCAACAAATAAGGATTTAAAAATAATTGGCATTATTTGTATTTGGAAAATGAATGCTTAATAACCCTTATGTGTATTCAAATCCCTGCACCTACGGCTCTCATGCTAACCATTTGGCTACATGGATGTGTAGAATGCTGCTATACTTTTATACATACCTTTCAGCAACATTTAAGCACTGCTGAGCACAGTGCCATGCTACTCAAACCTGCATAGATATACTTAAACTTGGTCTTTGCATTAATAATTAAATGTATCCATTTTCTATTTTTAGATGTCTGGCATGTGTCAATTGCTGCTCACTGTGCCATGCTGTGCAAACTTAAAAAAAAAATAAAAATACATTTACTACATTGATATGTTGCACTTTGACAGTGCTGGGGTGTGTTATTCATCTGCGGACACAGTTAGTAACACACTCTGTACACTGATTCAATACCCGTCTTACACGTCTCTCCCTCAGCAATGTGCCATCATTAATATGCATGGCATGCTACCGAGGGGGGAACTTTGTGCATGGACATGATACCTTCCATGTGGGCTCTACCCTATGCCTACACAGATTTTATTAAATATAGGGGAGATATCTATATCTCTGTATATATACATATATGTATATATACATACATTATATATATATATATATATATATATATATATATATATGTGTGTGTGTGTGTGTGTGTGTGTGTGTGTGTGTGTGTGTGTGTGTGTATGAGTGTGTGTGTATGAGTGTGTGTGTAGAGAGAGAGGGAGACTATGTATCGATAAATAAATAAATATATGTATGTATTTAAACACCTATACAACCTAAACATGCACTCATTTACATGTATAAACTCTCCCACCTGAGCAAAAAAAAAAACACCACCATTCAGAGTAATACAGAAAATACAAAAGTGCCAATAGTTTACCAGCTTTAGAGGAAAAAAATATCCACTGTGTATTACGATTCAGTTTAAAACTACTGCATTTTGAAAAGCATTGACAGTCCATGTTTAACTGAATATATTGTAAGAGATAATAACAATTAACTAATTTATATGCAAAACCTTCAAAGTACTGACTGAAGAGAACTGATGACTGCAACGAGATATTCTGCATGAATTAAAAAAGTGGGAAAAATAGAAGAAACCTTTTTTTTCATTTTGCTAAGATTGTGCAATCAAAGCAAGAAAGCATAGACTTCAAATGAAGGATACCTAGAAAAGAATATTTAAAAAATAAAGACACACCACAATGACTCAGCAAAAGATAGATGATTATGATCGGGTCTCAGATCATAATGTGTATATTATATATTCGAATCTTGGAAGCCAATGCGCTTTTGAGGTGTATCTTAGCATCTATGCCAAGAACACAGTAGTATGTTATGAACAGAGATTTGATCATAATTCTTTGTAGTACATTGAGATTCATCTGATCCATGTACAACTAGTTCCACAAAAGTAAAATAAAAAAAAAATGTGATGTGTTATGCTAGTTTTGAAAGCCGGTAAAGCTGTACGGAAGTTGTTGAAGTCTTTATGTATTCCTTGTCTAAGTGAAGTAGTCTGACATAAAATACTGACTATAATGTAGCAGACAGCAGGCAGAAACAGGAGTTGAAGCAAAGCTGTTTCATGTTCTGCTACTGCTGTTTTGTGGTTGGCACTGTCAGCTTTTAGTCTCAGATGTGATCTTAGTGCATAGGCAGTGCTTAACAATTGTTAAGAACCTCCATAAGGGTTATTAAGGTAGGGTCTCCCATTAGAGGAGCTCTGAACCAGCATGTTATTTAATTGTTATTGGAGCATAATAGTGGTGCTCCATGCACTACAACACATTCTAGTTCTGCGAGGAAAAATAATCCAAGTTTCTGGAATACACTGTAGGGATGCATATCAAAGTCTAACTTAATCTGGGCTGAAAATCCAGAGAATAGTTCAATGCAATGTTGGCTACTGAGGCTTTTACATAAAGAGTAATCAAACATCAAATATTCCAAAATCTGATTTACAGTGGAATTAGCATATTTAACGTAATAATTAGAAATCATCAAATTGAGTCTGCAATATACAGCACAACAGTATGATGCCATTTCTAATAGCATTTATTGTATTACGTAAATATATTTTATTCTGTGTACACCATCATTATAAAACATTTAAATAATGGTAAACAAAAAAAAAAAACAGCAGTCACTGTAGAAATGAATATATTTTTATGTGTTTATTAATTGAACTGTCAAAGAGGACAAATAAACAGAAGAGTCAGATATAAAATGTAAGAGATTTTTAAAATGATGGCATATCAGTAGCCATGTTCTTTGAAAAACTGAGCACGTGCAACAACATCGTTGGAATAGTCACCTCCTGTAGTGCCAACATCCATATTTCATAAGTGCGGACATTTCCAACCCCAGCATTATAAGCAGATATACCACCTGGAACAGAACATAATAAAAAGCGTATAAGATAATAGTATGACAGCTGTGCAATATTCAGACAAATAGGTGCACATATTTATTACTATTATAACCCCAATTACTACTCTTACATTGTGAGGTCTATATTAAATTCAATTTAAGATACATGACAGCAAAATTCCAAAATTCCAATGAAGACAATAATGAACTCACTGACTTTGTAAAAGAGCCAAACTTGTTTATTAAATCTAAACTAAACTGGTTTCACTGCAGAATATGCAGCTTCCTCAGTGGGTTTTAATATCTACCAAAAGAAAAGCAGTGCTCCACAAGATAAAAGTCCAGTTGCTAATAAAAACAACAAGCAATAATCCACAAAAGAGTATAGCAACGAGGCAAGCAGGCAGTTCGTTCTCTACTGTTCTCATAAATTTATTGAAAAAAACACATCAAACTGGGTAAGCGCTTTCACTAACAAGCTTCATCAGACCGTTTAACAAAAAATTAAAAATACCACATTTATATACAAAAAATCAAATCCCTGTAATCGAATCATGTTCAACCCTTAATCAAGTCACCTAAAAATTTAAAAGGCATAGCAGGCATTTTATAGCTTTCAAATATATATACACGCAAAAACTAATATATCCATAAAACTTAACAACTACACAAGTATAAAAACATGACAGTTGTAAATATATATATATATATATATATATATATATATATATATATATATATATATATATATATACACACACACACACACAAAAATACTAAGGTATTGTTATACATCTCATTTCTTCACCCTCCGCTTTTTGAGCTATGGTTTTATGGAAGCCCTCTCATTAAGTCCTTTGCCCCTATCAGCCCTGAGGGTGATAATCCAGTTGTTCTCCTTATATTCTGTATGATTCCTAATATCACCTTCCCGAATGTGAGGTGTAACTGCCTCCAATACTCTAAAATTAAATCTATGTGCTACCCCTGCCTGTGTGGTATGCTTCGACAGTGCATTGTATTTAGCTTGAATTTTGATGCTGTAGAGATGTTCTCTTATTCTATCTCTAAAGACCCTATTGGTCTTGCCCACATAACATGAGTGACAGCACTCACATTCTGCTAAGTAAACAACATTATCAGTCATGCACGTAGCTGTGACATGAAAAACAAACTCTCTATCCAAATCTGGATGTAAGAACTTATTGGAGGTATTAATATACGAACAAAAATTACACCTCCCACACGGTCGTGTTGATCCACCCTCTTCAACACCCTCCATGCTCCTATCATGACAGAGAAGTCTCTTCAGGTTCTTCCTATTCTTGTACAAGAACCTGGGTCTCTCTCCCACTAGTTCATGTACCTTTGTATCAACCGTCAAAACTGACCAATGCTTGGTGAAAATCTCAACTAAATCTTTATTATCACTGGTAAAAAATAGGGGCACCTTCAAATGCTAATTGACCTGATCCTGAAATACAGGTTGCCGAACATTACTGTGTGATCCAAAAAATAAGGCAGAGCTATGCTCTCCCTCAAACTACTAACAGTGGACAGATTAATTTGTATTTCACCAGGGCGATAGCCCCTACTCATGATCCTACAGCTTCGACCAACCATCTCTTTTTCAAACCCTTCAATAGTAGAGTTCAGCCTGGAGACTCTCATGCCCTGTCCTTTAATTAAATTTTTAAAAATATAGCTAGGATGCATACTAGATCTTACTAACAGGGAATTCCTATAACAAAATTTCCTAAAGACACCAGTATTGATGCTACCATTATCCAATCTTTCTTCATAGAGATCAAGGTACTCTATCCTATCACTTGATGACACCATTGTGAACTTCAGACAGTCATCAAACTGTTCATTGTTCTATGAAACTCCAACATAGCTTCAAGACTCCCTTTCCATAGCAAAAACACATAATTGACAAAACGTCTATAAAACATTACATATTGTTTGTAAGCATCATTCTCAAACAATATAATATTCTCCCAGTGTGCCAAAAACATGTTGGCGTAGCTATTGGCACAAGAAGTGCCCATAGCTACGCCATCATTCTGGATGTACATCTTGCCATTAAAAGTAAATACATTATTTTCAAGGATTACTTCCAAAAAATGACATATAAGGTCAACCTGTACCAGTGTAGATTCACTCTTGGCACTGAGATATTCATGAATATATTGTACACCCAAACCATTGGGGATGTTCGTAAAGAGTGACTGAATATCAAATGTGACAAAAATCAATTCATGTATATTGTCAACATTGGTAGTGCACTCATATAAATCAATGAGGAATTGCTTAGTCTCTAAGGACCATCCTGTTCTGATCTATGACCGGTCGTAGATGTTTCTCAACATAGAGGGATAGCATTTCCATAACCCACCCTTCACCTGCCACAATGGGTCTCATAGGTGGATTGGAGGGTTGTTTGTGAACTTTAGGTAGGCCCTGTATTAACGGTATCAACGGGTTAACTACCTTCAAATACTTATAGACCTCCTCAGTAATCAATCCACTCTTTAAAATATCCAGCAACATTGCTGAAACAAACTCCATAATATCATGTACTTCTATAGTTGTTATTAATCTGTAATTCTTCTGTTCACTCAACATCTCCTCCATTGATTGAACATAATGGGTCCTATCCATAATGACAGTGAGACCTCCTTTATCTGCTAGTCTTATGGAAATCATCTCATTACCCTGCAACTTCTTCAAAGCGACTCTCTCGCTGTAACTCAAGTTATTCCTGGTATATCTATTCCTCTGTGTTTTCTTATTATTATTACTCGGTACATTTTATTCTCATAGAACTTAAATAGGTCTTCTTTGGTCAGCTTTAAATATGCATCTATCAATGGGTTGTTAACTGGCACATATGTGCTTAATTTCTTAAAAGGGAGTGCCTGTCCACTATTATCTGGAAACTGCAGCCGTAACATGATGTTCCTACAAAAAACTTTCAAATCCAACACAGTATCTGGTGATCTACTCTCGCATGAGGGGATGAAATTTAAACCTTTCTCTAATACCCTGGTCTCTTCAGGTGATAACTCATACATAGAAATATTCCAGATCAATGACTCCCTACATTCCCCCACATTTTCTTGATCATTTGACCTGAATTCCTTTCTCCTGAAAATTTGTGCTTCTGTCGTCCTCGACTCATTGATCTCGGATGCCCCACCTCTCTGTCTAGCCTGGTTGGTAGGGGAAAATGGGGGTGTCCTACCACAGCACTATTCTGTTGTAACCCACTATGAGAGCTTCCATTGTTCAAACCATTTGCTTTATTAACCTTTGGTCTTACGACCCTTTCTTGTACACCTTCATTTACAACCACATTAGGATACAAATTCTTACTCTGATTCTGTAAGGGTTCTTCTCTATTAAGGGAACAATCCCCTTCAGCAATTCCAGCTGATAATATTTCCATACCATCAGCGGGTAAACACTCATTCGACCTGTTCTTATTTTCATTCTGTTAATTTGCAAGGGATGCAGTTGCATTACCAACATTAGATGATACATTGACAACATTATTATTCACTTTCACATTTGTTCTATTTGACTATTCCATATAATGTCCATTTCTGGACCACATAAAGACACGTCCCATTCTGAAATCATTAATTTCCCTAGAAATGTTCTCTTTCATTTGCTGTGTCCACTGTTAGCAGTTAGAGGGAGAGCACAGCTCTGCCTTATTTTGGATCACACAGTAATGTTCGGCAACCTGTAGTTCAGGATCAGGTCAATGAGCATTTGAAGGTGCCCCTATTTTTTACCAGTGATAATAAAGATTTAGTTGAGACTTTCACTAAGCATTGGTCAGTTTTGACGGCTGATACAAAGGAACATGAACTAGTAGGAGAGAGACTCAGGTTCTTGTACAAGAATAGGAAGAACCTGAAGAGACTTCTCTGTCATGATAGGAGCATGGAGGGTGTTGAAGAGAGGGGATCAACACGACCATGCGGGAGGTGTAATTTTTGTTCATATATTAATACCTCCAATAAGTTCTTACATCCAGATTTGGATAGAGAGTTTGTTTTTCATGCCACAGCTATGTGCATGACTGATAATTTTGCTTACTTAGCGGAATGTGGGTGTTGTCACTCATTTTACGTGGGCAAGACCAATAGGGTCTTTAGAGATAGAATAAGAGAACATCTCTACAGCATCAGAATTCAAGCTGAATACAATCCACTGTCAAAGCATACCATACAGGCAGGGGTAGCACATAGATTTAATTTTAGAGTATTGGAGGTAGTTACACCTCACATTCAGAAAGGTGATATTAGGAATCGTACAGAATATAAGGAGAACAACTGGATTATCACCCTCAGGGCTGATAGGGGCAAAGGACTTAATGACAGGGCTTCCATAAAACCATTGCTCAAAAAGCTGAGGGTGAAGAAATGAGATGTATAGCAATACCTTTGTATTTTTTGTGTGTGTGTGTGTGTGTGTGTGTGTGTGTATATATATATATATATATATATATATATATATATATATATATATATATATATATATATATATATATGTATATATATATATATATATATATATATATATATATACATATATATATATATATATATATATATATATATATTTACAACTGTTATGTTTTTATACTCGTGTAGTTGTTAAGTTTTATGCATATATTAGTTTTTGCTTGTATATATTTGAAGGGTATAAAATGCCTGCTATGCCTTTTAAATTTTTGAAAATCAAAAGATCAGGCATGAAAATAAACATAGCTTGAGCTATCCCAGACTGAAAAATCATCATGTAATCATATGCGTAAGTGCACACACACACACACACACACACACACACAAACACACACACACACACACACACACACACACACACACACACACACACACACACACACACACACACACACACACACACACACAAACACAAACACACACTATTTAACTTTTTCATGAATAAATTCAGTGAATACTGGGATAAACCTTTCTGTTTGGAATAATCATAGTCTCTCTATTGCAATGAATGTGACCTAAACATTATTTTTTATAATTACTACAGCTGAGGTTTTAGATCTCTCAGAAGTACTCACTATGCTACAAACTAAGAGAAATATATAAAATTAGTTTTTGTTTTAACAAACATATATAATAAAGTAAACATATAGCCTCTATACTTAGAAAAACTCATTCATATATACAAATTAAAAATGTAGTTTATATATATATATATATATATATATATATATATATATATATATATATGCTTTTTACAATTTTTTATATTTTTATGGGTAAGTAAGATGAAAAAAAGTTTCATAATAAATAATAGTACCTTTTGATCTGAATATGAGAACAGGGTGCTGTCACATTTTCCTACTGGTGGGCAAAGATTAAATTCTCATTCATCCTTTTCCTGAGGTTTAACATGCTGAAAATCGGACCTCCAACACAGGAAATTACTGTCATCTAGTTATGCAGGTAATGATGCTCTTTTGGGGTAATTTCCTCCTTCTTCTAGTTGGTGTGACCATGGAATCGGTATATATATAAGTTGGGAAGTTGGGAGCGTGTGCCCCACTTCTAGGGTGCAGGGGGTTTTGCCTTTCTACAAAAAAAAACACTGAAAAATATATTTTTTACCCGTTTTACAGGGGATGCAGTTTGAAGGTGTTGATCCTCAGCAGACTGAACTCTGTCCACTCATAGTGGAAGCATGTTGTAATCACAAATGTGGTAAAATTATTTGTATGTGTGCTGTGCTTTAAATTGGTAAACGGGAAGAAAATCCCCTTCCCATATTCCACATCAGAAATACTTATTTTCTCATTTTTTTATCCAAGCTGTTGTGAAGCACTAAATACTGAGTGAGCAGTGATTCACTTATATATGCATTTTAACATTTAATTATCAAACAAACCAAACAAGAAATACAGCTCTACTGCTTGTTTATCCCGAAATCTAGTTTTACTTTTTTACTTTTGATATGAAAAGTCAAACATAATGGCAGTTTACAAAATGACTCATTTGTTTTGCTTACTTACCTCTGACTTCTTATAAATCACTTGCTGCTTTATTTCTTGTGATGGTACTGTAATATTTATCTATATGTCTACATCTGTAACTATATCTGCATGCCTGTGTATCTATCCATCTGTCTGTACATCTGTCTGTGTTTATATTGAGTAAGACATATAACTATATATATATATCCACCTATATATGGATATGTATCCATGTATAAGTATATGTTTTGGGGGTCTACAAGTGCCTGAGACGCAAGCACTTGAAGCTCGCTATAGCAAAGCTAGGGACTTGAGCATCTTGTACCTCACACAGGCCGCCTCTCACGTTTGAACTCAAATATGAATTCAGGTAAGATGTGGCAGCAGTACAAAGAGAGAGAGAGAGAGAGAGAGAGAGAGAGAGAGAGGAACTTCTGCACATTGACTAAACACAATATTATATTTCAAACAGGAAAGTGTGACAGCTGTGGGGAGGGAGTGGAATGTGTTGCAGCCATGAGGAAAGAGAGGAAGGTGCAACAGCCATGGGGAGGGAGTGGAAAGTGAGGCAGGTGGCAGTGTGGCTTAGGGTTTCATTCAGCAATTGGAAGGGGATTTAGGCTTAGGAAGTGGGAGGAGAGTTTTATGGTTATTAATCAGGACGAGAGTTTAAGGTTAGGAAGTGACAGGGTCATTTTAGGGTTAGAGGACAGGAGGGGAGTTAAAGGTTCATAGGTTCATAGGTAGGTTACTAGGCTATTGGCCCTAGGGCCTATATAAGCCTAGTCAAAAGGTACCCTGGCTTTTGCTACCCAAGAAAATTATTTTCCTGTGCCACTGTCGAGCAGAGCCACAGAAGTGATCCCCGGGGTGAATTTCCTATCTCCCATCCAATCAGCAAAATTTTTCTTGAAGAGTGCTAATGAGGAGCTTTGTTTGATATAGATAGGTAGTTTGTTCCAGAGTATGGGAAGTCTCTGAGAGAGAAATGTATCCCTCCAGCATGTTCTGTTTATTGTGGTGACAGGGATTAGGTCCCTAGAGCATGTAGCTCATAGGGATTGGAATTTCTTTAAGTGCAGCATGTTTAAAAGCTCTGGGTTTGACATAGCTTTGTGTGTTCGGCAGAGATCACCTCTGAGTAGGCGATATGCGACGGAGTAAAGCTGCAGTTTTTTGAGACGATCTGCATAGGGCATCTGTTTGAGGCTAGTAATCCTCTTTGTGAGGTATTTCTGTGGCCTTTCCAGTTGTTATAGATGTCTTGTGAGGTACATACCAAAAGGGGCATTGTACTCTATAATGGGTCTAATGAGTGATGAGTAGAGGGGAACAATGACCTCTTTTTTCCTGGATGAGAAACCTTTTGTGATGAGGTGTGCAACGTAGAAGGATTTCCTGACTACTGTGGTGATGTGATTATCAAAGGAGAGACTACTGTCCACCTGTGTCCCAAGGTCTCTTATCACACTTTCGGTGTAAAGTAGACTACCGCCTATGTGGTAGTTCATGGGTACAGAGGTTTTACCAAAAGGGATGACAATGCACTTTTTGGCATTGAGCTTGAGGCCATGGCTTTGACACCAGGCATCTGTCTCAGCGAGGCCCCTTCTTTTGTAGTTTTGATTATGGCTCCCAGTTTGCAGTCATCTGTGAACTTAGCCAAAGACCTTTTGTGCTAGCCTGTACTTCAGAGCAGTAGATACCATACAGGAGAGGACCCAGGACTGAACCCTGTGGTACTCCACTTGTCACTGGTCTGAAGTTGGATTTGGAGTCTGCTACTTTCACAGTGTGGGTTCTGTCAGTGAGCCAGTTGGCAACCCATCTTGTGACATAGGGATTTATACCTAGTTTAGTGAATTTATCTATAATTCCAGAGTGGGAGATGGTGTCGAAAACTTTGGCGAGATCTAAATAGGCTGTGTGAACCACCTTACCCTCATCTATGGCTTTGGTGACTGCTTCCAAGAAGTCTATCAGGTTTAGGAGACATGATCTGCCTTTTGCAAACCCAAACTGGGTGGGGTCCTGAGTTTGGAGATTACCAATGTAATTGTTTATAAATTCCATGATGATACATTCCATAGCCTTGCAGAACAGGCTCATTAGGCTAATGGGGCAGTAGTTTCCGGGGTCTGTGATGACTCCCCATTTGTGGAGTGGGATAACGTTGCTGTGCACCATTCATTGGGCACATAGCCTGAGGTGAGGCTATGATTGAACATGGTACTTAGGTGGGGTGCCAGTTCGCTCTGTTGTTCATGTAGAACACAGCCTGGGATGTTGGGTCCCATGGATGCTGTGTTCTTGGCTTTGGATAGTGTGTTTTTTACCTGTGCAGCCGTGATTACAGGAACTTTGCATTCTTCTGGTATAGAGATGGGCTCTTTAGGGGATGACAGGGGGTAAAGTTAGCACTGAACCTATCTGCCAGATGTTGGCAATATCAGTTGGTTCTGTATATTTAGTGCCATTGTGCTGTAACTCAGAGCAGATCTGAGTGTTGCCATTGAGATTCTTGACATAGCTATAGAATGCTTTGTGGTTGTCTTTAGAGACAGTGGCAACTTTTTTTTCATAACTAGTTTTGGAGGATTTTATGATGGATCTCAGCTTCTTAGTGAGGCTGACCAGGAAGTTTCTCCAATCATGGGATTTTACTCTTTTTTTGCAACAGTTTCTTTCTTCTGTTGTAGAGTTTGTTTATGGCAGGGGACCACCAGATTGGCTTCCTTTTTTTGGAGGATAGCATCTTGGTTCTGTTAGGGATTGCACGATCCATGCACTCGTGTAAGTGCTTATAAAGTGCATTTGTGTAGGGTTCAGCAGTCATACCTCTATTGTCCGCCAGTATGGGTGTCGCAAAGTTTGCCACTTCTGTCTTAAGAAGCGTGAAGTTGGCTTTGGAGAAATTGTTTACTGTGGTTTCCATAATGGGGGATCGGGGAAAGATGTGGATGTCTAGGGTGATTAGCTTGTGGTCGGATCTGACCAACAAGGACTTGACCTCTGGTGTGGAGCACCGGTTGCCCATGTTGGTAATAACCAGGTCTAGGATATTGCTGCCCCTGGTGGGGGTGTGGATAAGTTGATCCAAGGCATTGGAATTTATGAATTCCAGAAAACGTTGAGCACAAGAGTTGGTAAATGAGTAGTTTTCCCAGTTAATGGTAGGGTAGTTGAAATCGCCCATTATTAAGGTGTTAGGTTGTACCCTAATATTTTCCAGTGTATCAAGAAATGAGGAGTGGGAATCCTGGGGCATGGTGGGGAATCTGTAGCAAGCTACAGTTTGGATTGTGGTCTTGCCCAGAGTTAGTTGCATTGGATAATCTCCGATGCATTATGCTGAGCAACTAGCCTGGAGGTGTGGATATCCTAATGAATATGGACACGCCTCCACTTTTAGTGTTTCGGTCTAGGTTAGGTGGCTGAAAGGTGTGGTATGAATTATAGCCTGGTAATGCAGGGGTACTCTCTGGAGCCTTGAACCAGGTCTTTGTCACTGCACAGATGTCGATGTTCTCCATTTTAAGGAGTGCCTCGAGTGAGTGCATTTTGAGGTTTAGACTTCTAGCATTGAGTAGCAATACCCTCAGATTCTTCTTGCCTGTACCTGTTACGGTGGTGAATTTGTCATTTGAACCTTGCCTAAAAAAGGCACTATAGGGGTGGCTAGAGCCTTAGCTAGTATCCGGAATCCCAGGGGCGACAGGTGCAGGCAATCTCTGGCAAAGCATCGTGGCTTGTCGATCATGTCATCCCAGGCAGACAGATACTGGATCCCCTTAGAATGACACCAGAAGCTTAGCCAATTGTTGAAGTCAATCATTTTGTCCTTGTACTGTGGTATCATTCTGGGTGATGGCAGGATGCTACTCAGGGCTAGGGTCATACCTGCCTGGGCTGCAAGATCGGACAGCTCCTCCATGTCCCTTTTCATGGAGTCCAGGGAGGTATGTCTCAGGTCATTCACACCAACATGGACAATGACAGAGTCATATTTGTACTTGTTGTGGAGTGACCTGAGTGTATGCATTATGTTGCAGATCCTGGCACCCGATGGGTAGCTGACAGCAACTTTCTCCTTGTTTAGCCTGGTGAGTGGAACATCAGTGTGACTGACTATAGAGTCACCTATGACTAGAGTGTTGGGTATGTTGTTATGCCTTATGGGCTGTGGTTGAGTGGCACACTGAGTTTGTGGGCTATGCGTCATTTGGATTGTATTGGGGGGTGGAGGTTGCTTGTGTTTCTGCTTTGGAGGTCCCTGTTGCTTGGGCAGGTTTTTACTGAGAGCCTCCGTGAATGTAGGTGTGTGTTTTGTGTTTCTATGTTTGTGTTTTGGTGGTGTAGGTTTTGAGAGACTATGTGCTGAGTGCGGTGTGGTGCAAGTGTTTACCTTCTCCTCTTGACTGTCTAGTCCAGTCTTAGGTGAAGAGAGCTTTGCTTCCAGTTTGGCTATATAAGTGCATCTCTCACAGGTTGTAGTGTTGGGTGGTAGGAGGAGAGGGTTGTCTGTGTACATGAGGCAATTACTGCATTGTTCCAAGATGCCCAGATTCATCAGGTAGACAGGAGAAAACACTGGGAGCTGACCCTTAGACATGCCTGGATAGGTGCTTATTTGTTAAGTACTAGAAACTGTTTTCCTCTAGACAGTGAGAAAAGTTGAGTGCTGTAGTAATTTGTAGCTTATTTAGTGCTTACAATAATTTCTGAACAAGTGCTGAGCTCAAAGAAACAGATGAGTGCTGAAACAAAAAATCTGGCTAGTTCTAAGAAACAAAATTAAGCTAGAAGGCTTCCCTCCAACACAGAAAGGCTTGGGGGCTTAGAAACCCACAAATAGTCCTGGACACAGCAAATCTGTATCCAGACTAGACTACCCACAGAAAAGGCAGGAAACAAGCTTAGAATTTTTTTTAAGTGGAAAGAGAGAAAGGAGGAGCAAAAACTAAGCTGATTGGCCTTCTCATATGTTCTCCCTGTATTAGGTAGAATGAGGTAATGACACTAGACTGGGAGAAGGGCCCCAGATCAAATTCACAGTAAAGGTGGGCAACTGTAAAGCCACCAACTATAAGAACAGCATACCAATAGGGAGGGAGAGTGAGGAAACAAACTGCAGAAGTGTTTCTCACAGCAGAAAAGCAGCAGTCAGCCTTTAAATGAAAGTTTTAAACAGCTAAAGGAGCCTCTATTGAAAGCTTTTAACTGCAAACAAGTTATCAGAATCAAACAACCCAACAGATGCTTAATAAAAGTGGACAATTTCCAGTTAATACCTCACACACAGTGAAACTAGCTAGAAAAATATACAGTACACAAAGTGCTATAAATAACTCCAAAAATAAGCAAAAAACAGGATACTTAATGTTATATATTATAGATCCAAGTTTGCTGAGTGCCCCTCCTTCGATTAGCTCAGTGTGAAATGGCAGAAACACTCACAACTTAACTTCTTAGGTAACAGAAAGTTGAAACCTGAGACAACTTTTAAGAAAAAAAAGCTCAAAAGAACCAATGAGGTGCTTAGTCTAAGCTGTAGTCCAGGTGACCTCAGTCAGCCAATGACCTTAAACAATTCTCTCTCACTGAAATGCCTGATCGCTTTGGCTAAAACAAGATGTCCCTGAATATGTGCTCAGACACACAGCCTCCACAAACACTAGGCCCAAACACAAGCCTGAATATGGACAATGCTACAAATATCCACACTACTTAAAAACAAACTGCAGAAATGTTTCTCACAGCAGAAAAGTAGCAGTGAGCCTTTAAATGAAAGTTTTAAACAGCTAAAGGAGCCTCTAGAGAAAGCTTTTAACTGCAAACAAGTTATCAGAATCAAACAACCCAACAGATACTTAATAAAAGTGGACAATTTCCAGTTAATACCTCACACACAGTGAAACTAGCTAGAAAAATATACAGTACACACAGTTCTATAAATAACCCAAAAAAATAAGCAAAAAACCAGAATACTTTATGTTATATATTATAGATCCGAGTTTGCTCAGTGTCCTTCCTTCGATTAGCTCAGTGTAAAATGGTTAGGAAGCAATCAGGAAGTTTAGGTTTAAGAAGAGAAAAAAGAGTTTTAGGGAGCAATCTAAAACATTATGGTTAAGGAGGAGTGTGAAATTTTAGAGTTAGGGTTAAGGTTAGGGAGCCAAGACTCAGATTAGGGTTAGGAACTTGGTGGAGGTTTTAGGGTTAGGGTTTGGGCTCTGGTAGAGCTGCACAATTTAATAGGATCATTTGGCTGGAGGACAGGGTGATTAAGTACGATCTGGGAAGTGAGAGTTATGGCACTTGTTTAAAGTAAGTGGCATCAAACAAGTGTGTCACACACTACTAGCATGCGAGAACATGTAGTAGATCCACATTTCTGTATATGAGCATGTCAGTGAGTACAACTAGCATGCGAGAACATGTAGCAGATCCACATTTCTGTATATGAGCATGTCAGTGAGTACATAAATATGTGTATATGTGTAATATATAGGGCATCCTTTTAAGTTATAAATGAGTAAAAACAACTTGATATTCAGATGTAACAACCTCCATATGACAATCTTATCATACTGAGTTTCATATGTAAGAACCTTGCTATAACAAGATTGAATAACAGTGTCTCCCTCTCTCTATAGGGGTTTATGTCAGATTATTGAGTTTTCAGAAGCTTGAATTTCATATGGTCAAGATCATTTATTAAACTTTCTGAAAACTTGAATGAAACAGAATATCAGGAATCTTATGTTTTTGCAGGGACGCAAGCCCTCTGCACCTCCTAAGTGGGGGTCTGCTCCCCCACACCCTTGCAAATTATATATTACAGCTCTGTTGGAGGAAAATAGTAAATTCCCTGATCCCCACTGTACCATTATATCCATAAAAAAATGTTTTATGTTGGTTTAGTCCACTCTGGGGTAATCCATGGAGCATTCGCAGAATGTGTTGATATTTGTTAATTCGGCATTTTGAAGTTGATCTCCTGGGTGTCAGCATTGTGTCTATTCAATTGGGTGTAGGATACCTCTATATATATATATATATATATATATATATATATATATATATATATATATATATATATATATATATTGAGATAGAGATAGATATATAGATAGACAGATAGATAGTAAGATATGTATAAAGATTTGTAGGTCAATACTAAGGTTTGATCCAGAGGACCATTAGTAGTCAAGCCATAATACCGCAAATCATAGGTTCCTTTTGACATGACTACTTTACACCCCTAGTTTTGAGCCATTACAGTGAGGTCCAGAGGAGACAGACCCAGGATGCATTTACAATTGCCCATCCACTTATCCAGGGTTTGCTTAAAGAGGGTCAGGGTCAGGGAGCTACTTTGCTTTATATCCAAAGGAAATATATTCCATTAAAAAGGGATTCTCTAGGATATATATTTATCTCACCAGCAGGTCCTATTCATATTTTGGTGAAAGTTAAGATCTCTTGAGCAGGGTTTTATTAATTTTGTGGATAGATGTGTAGGTCACATAGGACTGGATCCTTCAAGGCTTTGTAAGCTAAACAGAAGTCACCTCTCAAGAGTCTGTAGGAAACAGAAAAGAGACAGACATCACTTTAAGACAGTCTGGGTAGCTCAAGGAAGGAAGACATGCTATTAATTATTTTAGTGAAGAAATGCTGCAGCCATTCATGTTGGGTCATGTGCTCAGAAAGATACTTACCAAAGGGGTCATTATGCTCTATTATGGGCCTGATTATGAAGGAGGAAAGAGGAATTCTAGCTTTCTTAGATCTGTTTACTAGTCAGGCAAGGATTTCCTAACAGCTGTAGACACACGCTGCTCAAAGGATAGGCCATTGCTAATGAAAGCAACCACATCCCTGAAGCTGAATCAGCTTTCAAAAGAATCCCACCTATATGATAGGTGCATGGGTGCCCAGTTTTTCATAAGGATACAATGCCACATTTCTTGGCAGTTACTTTTAGGCCATGGTGCAGGCACTACCTGTTGGTACATGCTAATCCTTCCTGAAGAATCTGGAAGTTGAATGAGGAATTAATGACAGCTCCAAGTTGGCAGTCTTCTGCACATTTGGTCAACCACAGGCCCTTGATGTTAGCCTTGACATCAGAAAAGTAAATACCAAAGATAAGTCATCCCAAAACTGTCCCCTGGGGGATACTGCATGTAGCTACTCTTTTCAAAGAAACATGTCCACCAGACCAATAGATTAGGTTCTGTCAGTTCCCCAGGTTGCTGTCCAGCAGGCAGCAAAGGGGGTTGCATTTAGTCTGATTAGCAGAATGTGGGATAGTATCAAAGGTCTAGGTCAGGACAGGTAGACAGTGTGAAATGGTTTGCCCAATTCTAATGAATCAGTGACATGTAAAAAGAAAAATACTAGATTCAAGAAGCAGGATGTGCCTTTAACAAATGCAAAATGGTTTGGGTTCAGGACTAGTAGACTGGCTATGTATACAGATATGTATATACAGAGGGTCTACTACAAGTGCTTGTGCACTAGTAGCTCAAAAAAGCAAGTGATCAAACTCCCACTAGCTTGATTCCTCATTTGCATGTAGCCATCTCAGCACCTGATCCTATAAAACTGTGTAGCCTTACCAGAATCCTAATTCTAATCTAAAACTCCCATTCACTTCCCAACTCAAGTCATCCCTCCCCTACCCTAAAACTCTACACCTACCCTAAAATCTCTGATTGCTCCCTAAAGCAAAAACTCCAACCCCCTCCCTAAACCTAAATTCCTCAATTGCTCCCTAACCCTAACACTTCCCTCCTACTCCCTAAGCCTAAAACTCCATTCCAGCTTGCTAAATCTAAAACTTCCTTCCCACTCTCTAACCCTAAAATCCCCCTCCTGCTCCCTCCCTACAGCTGCCATACTTAATTTGCTCAAACTCAAATAATGTGTGCAGGTATGGTGTGGCAGCCGCTTGCCTGAACCTGTATTCCAGTTTGAGTTCGAGCAGCAGCCTACATGAGTTAGTATCTCTGGCTTTAGAGACTGTGGTTTTCAAGATCTTGGAACTCAAACCCTCAGATGCACATATATCGATGTATATAAAATGGTTTGAGGGGATGAGGCATAAATGGCTTATTGTTGTAGTCTGTCAAAAGGGTCAATGGTAGGAAGGAAGTTGCCTTCTTAGGAAGCCAGCTGACACTGTACTCTTGATTTTGTTAGCTTACCTAAGTTGTGAAAATGTAACATAATTTCAAACCATTTTAATTCACAAGAACTCGTCAGCAGAGGATGCTGCTTGTGGAAAAGAAAACCTGTATTTTACAATTTTTAAAGTCTTATGTCTGCACATCCACTGTGCACATCTCTCAATCAGTCACAATCAACTGTGGTTAAATAGATATTTTAGCTACACTACACATATACAATGTGGTGGTAATGGGTGACCAGAATGCACATATCAGGACAGACAGAACAGAATATGAGAACTGCCTGGATCCCCTTGAGTAAAGCAATGGAAATAAAGAAGGAGAAACCGTTCTATACTTCTCTCTGTCAAATGGCTTGATGCATGGTTCAGCAAGAAAGACAGTCACAAGATCACATATAAGAGTGGCCAACATGCAACTCAGGCAGACTTCCTCCTAGTAAGGAAAGGGCACTGCTGAAGAACCAGAGATTGCAAAGTCATTCCCAGTGAAACAGTCAACCCACAACATACACCTTGTAATCGATTGCAGTCAGCTGCAAGCAGAGGTCAGAGAAGGCTCTAAGGTCAACAGAGACTATGCTGGAGACATTGACGTTGACTGGAATGAAGGGACAAGAGGTCAAGGAATTACTTGGGGCTCTAGCATCTCAGGAAGAGGAGGAAATAGGTGGAGATGAAGAAGAATGGCAGCCATACCTCTCAAGTGTACCTCATTACAAGGAACGTACCTCATTTGG
This sequence comes from Protopterus annectens, assembly GCF_019279795.1. Taxonomy (NCBI): domain Eukaryota; kingdom Metazoa; phylum Chordata; order Ceratodontiformes; family Protopteridae; genus Protopterus; species Protopterus annectens. The sequence continues at coordinate 148,176,458 of NC_056735.1, read as the reverse complement.
GGTCTTAAAAAGTTCATGTTCCTCGAAGTTCCACATTGAAAGTGTCTGTCACGCATTCAGTGTTAGGAATTTTTTTAAGTGAAATCCATGGTAGATAGAAATTAATCATATTAATTCATTAAAGGATGATCTTTATGAGTAAAACTAGCATATTTTAACCACCCTGTGATCTTCCTAGTTGAAGTTGTTAGTAAGCCATTAGTATGTGTTCCACATTTTGCCCATTTGTTCCACATTATGAAGGCGAGTGTTCCTCATTTTGGAGATGGAAGGTTGAGAGCTATGGCAGCACCTCAAAACAACGTGTAAGGACTACAGAACAAGTACATGTCCATGCCTGGTATGAAAATAAGGAACATAAGGAAAGTTGTTGGTGGAACAGAGAAGTCCAGAAAGTCAACAAAATAAAGGAGTGTAAGAAAAAGTGGGAAATAGAAAAGACGGACCAGGCTAAGAGGGAACACTGGTTGGCTAGCAAAGAAGCTTAGAGAGGAGTTGCAATAGCAAAGAACAAACATCAGAGGCACTCCACCAGCTTCTGGAAAGCAACTTGGTAGAGAGCACAAATAGACTCTTATCAGGTTGCAAGGCAAGGACAGAAAGATAGTCAGATGGCCTTCATAAAGGATGCCAGCAACAGCCTGCTCACCAGCACACCAGAAATCAAAGGCAGATGGAAGGAGTACTTTCAGTAGCTACTGAATGAAGAAAATCCCACAGAAGCTGTTCTGGCCCAGACACAGCCTATGATGAAAGAAAAGGAGGACCCCCCCCCCCGCCCTCCAGGATAAGTAAGAACAACACTAAGGAAAATGAAATCAGGGAAATCAGCGGGGTCAGGTGAGCTTACAGTAAATATAATCAAGATATTGTGTGGGATAGGGGAGAAATGGCTCTTGTAAGTACTCATAATAGTATGGAGAGAAAGGTGTGTCACAGATGACTGGAGAATGAGCATACTAGTGCCAATATACAAGAACAAAGGGACATCAACAATTATGGGCAGTACAGAGGTATAAAACCCCTGTCACACTACATGAAAGTTCTGGAGGTGGTGATTGATAAATACTCAGAGTAGTAGAAAGTAAGATGGGAGATGAGCAGTTCAGATTTAGATCAGGATGCAGCACAAATGACCCAATGTTTGCAGTGAGACAGATAGCTGAGAAGAAGCTAGAGATGAGAAAAGAGTCCAACTGGGCATTTCTAGATTTAGAGAAAGCATATGACAAGGTCCCAAAAAAGCTGATTTGGGCAGTCTTGCAGTGGTCTGAAGTCCCAGAAACATTGGTAGGGCAGGCTATGTACAAAGGCCCAATGACTCAAGTATGAACAGTGTCTGGTTCCACAGAGGGATTCCCAGTGACCTGGGTGTGCATCAGGGTTCAAGTTCAGCTCTGAGCCCACTATTGTTCATACACACGATGGACTACATTAGCAAACAGGCCAGAGGGGACAGATCAACAAAGTGGCTGTATGCAGATGATGTGGCATTACAAGCAGACTCTGAGCAAGAATTTCAGCAAAGTATCAGAGAATGGAATACAAAACTGTAGGCACATGGGATAAAAATGAGTGTAGATAAGACAGTTGTAACGGCAGCAAATAGCAGAAATCAGAACAGGCTGAGAACTGAGACGGAAGGGAAAATAGTGGAGCAGGTTAACAGCTTCAAGTATCTGGGAGGGGTGGTAGAGGAGAAGAGAAATCTGAATGAGTAGGTCAAAGCTAGAATCAGAAGGGCTGCAGCCAACTTTATGACAGAAGAACACAAAGAGATGAAAAATAAGGTGTAAAAACAGTTGTATGACCAGTACAACTGTATGCTACAGAAACTTGGTAAGTAAAAGCAGAAGAGTTGAAGCTAGAGGTGGTGATAGAGATGAAGTGCCTGAGAGGATGCACACTGTGAGATAGACAAAGAAATGAGGACAAAAGAGCAGAAGCCAAAACAGCTCCAATTGCAGAAAAGGTCAAAGAGAACAGATTACAGTGGGCTGGGCACATGTGCAGAAAAGCAGAAGACAATCTGGTGAAGAGGATTTGGGACAGACGGGAAGAAGGCAAGAGGAAACAGGGGCATCTGGCAAAGACATGGACAGATTGTGTGAGAGAAGACCAGTGACAGTCAGGCATGACTGTTGAAAAATGTAGAAAAGTGATACTGAATTGACAGAAATGGTGTCAATTGACATGACACCCTGACCCCATGTAGGAAATGGGAAAAAAGGGTAGGGGAGGGTTGATGATGGATGATAATTGTTTATACAAAATGAGTTCAAGCTGCCAAGCACATGTTGGAAATCTGTTTTGATTCACAGACCCCCACCCCCCCCAACTGCCCAGAATTACTTTTGTGCACTCTAGGCAGTCAGGTTCAGATCACCATATGTAAATGCAATACTCAGTTGGAGGAAGGCCTTCCTGAAGCAATGTCCAGTTACAGTTTTTGTATAACTCAAGATAAAAAATATATGTATGTGGGCCAGGACTGGAATCCAAAGACATTAAGTGTGTGCAGCATTTTATTGCTGCACATCTACTCTTTTCAATGGTGGGAATCTGTTCAGGGCAAATCAGAGATGCTTCCCCTGCAGATACCCTATGAAGTGTTAAATGTGGATAGAAGTGTGTGTGTGTGTGTGTGTGTGTGTGTGTGTGTGTGTGTGTGTGTGTGTGTGTGTGTGTGTGTGTGTGTGTGTGTGTATGTGTGTGCCTGTGTGAGTGTGCATGTATATGTCTGTATGCTTGTGTATGTATATGTCCATATGTATGTCTGTGTGCACGTATGTGTGTGTGTGTGTGTGTGTGTGTGTGTGTGTGTGTGTGTGTGTGTTCATGTGTGTGCGTGTGTGCTCGTGTTTGTATATATGTGTGTGTGTGTGTGTGTGTGTGTGTGTGTGTGTGTGTGTGTGTGTGTGTGTGTGTGCAAGCATGCATGTATATGCCTGTGTGTGTGTGTGTGTGTGTGTGTGTGTGTGTGTGTGTGTGTGTGTGTGTGTGTGTATGTGTTTTTGCATGTGGGTGTGTATGTTATGTGTCCAGAGGATGGGCATTCAGTGTCTGTATGCTTCTCCTTTGATACCTGTGTTATGGCACAGGTGGTAGGTGCTCTACAACATAGTTTTTCCAAGCTGCACAATGGAGTGATTCATAGTCATGTAAACCATGCAAATTCATGGATAATGAGATGTTGCTCTTTAGGGAATTGGATGGCTATAAATTTGTCCTTAGCACTACAGCACAAATTAGCTCATTAGTTTAGAGTGATTTGTGCTGCAACATTATATACTATTAATTCTGCCCATTAAGGCAGCTTCTGCGGTGCTGGATATGGATCCTGCATATGGCATTAGCTTGGACCCTGATGTCTGCGGTTCCTTGTCACACTGTGTTCCTGACACATCACTCTCTACTTATAGTTGGTATAAATATATAAGTATAAATACTTACATATTTGGATAGGTGTCTCATTATGTTGTTCAGGGCAAAGATTGCCTCCTTGTAGAAAGACTTTGCTTTGCTACCCCCAATGTTTGTAAACTCCATCTTCTTATTACTATAAGGACAGTTTGCTACTTACCCCAATAGACAATATCTCATTTTTTAATCTTTTTAAAATTTAAGCACATTTCTAAAATGAAATTGTAAATGTTTATGCAATCAGAATAGGTCTTTAATAATCTGTAGCAACAACTTTCATAGCATTTTTATGTGTTTCTTATGACAGGCAGTGCAGAGCAATCTAGTTACAGACAGACTACTACTGAGGCATGTGCTCGCACTCATCTCAAAACTTTTTTAAAATGTGCAGCCTTGTGTCAAGGTAGGTGGTAATGGTGATTATAACAACACGGGGTTATACAGCTGACAGTGCTGAGTTATGTGGATAACAGCACTAGGTTATGCAGATAACAGCACTGGGTTATGTAGATAACAGCATTGGGCAATGTACCAGCCAAAAAAGCACTGCAGGGGCACCAGGCTCGACTCCTGATAAACCAAATTAAACTTTTTTATAAAAACATAAACACTTAACGAAATCACTGCATTTTCATTTCACAGACTTCATTAGGTGTAACACATATATATATATACTCCATCTCCCATAAAACTCTGGGGTTTATATACTCCATCTCCCATAATCCATCATGTTAACTGACAATTAAAAAGAGATGAACTTCAATAAATAGCCGTAGCAACACAGAATAAGTAAATAACCATATCAGCAAAATAGAAAACAAAAGGAATAAAGCCATATATTAAATAATAAACTATTACCATATCTGTTTTTAATAACACCCTATAAATATATTTGATAAATATTAAAACATAAAACAATCATTACAAACATGTCTAAAAATATATATATATTATACAATCCTAATGCACCATCTAGTGTCCTAAAAGCAACATTACATCTAACTGTCTCAGATTCACAAAGGGCTCAAAGAGATCCAAACATAAAATTTATTTATTTTATTTATTTTTATTTTACATTTGGTGACCGGGAAAGTCCGTCTGGACTGGCAGTCCTTTTTCAGTGGAGGCCCTGGGAGAAAAGCTTCACATTTCAGTACAGTATTGTTACAAACATAACAGAGAAAAACATAAATAATATTTACAATTTTTAAACATAATGAACAATGAACAAGCATGAAACTATTTATTTATGACAAGATGTATAGATCTATAGAGTTCTTATATTAGACAGAATTGTGAGGCCAGCCAACAATATGGAAATATTGCAAATAGATGTTGTATGATAACCAGTTTTGGATAATAGTGCTGTAGGAGATTGGAGATCTAGCTATGAGATTTGTTCCCTATGTCACTTGTTCCCCTGGTGTTGAGCAGGGGCACAACCATTTATTAGTGAGGTGACCTTTTAGGGCAGTTTAAACTCAGTTATGGAGGTTTTGCTTGTTAGGCTGTTAGGTAATGAGTTCCATACTCTGGCTATACAAAAGGAGTACAGAGATTCACCAGCTGAGATAGAGGCCATTGAGACTTCTAATAGTTGTTTGTTGATGGAGCGTAGAACTTTTAACTGTGTGTGACTTGAGTAGGTTATTTAGGGCTGGAGTTTTTTCTGGATTGTGTAGAAGTTTGTGGAATATGGTTAGTTGGTTATACAGTAGAAGTTGGGGCAACTCAAACCATTGCAATTGTTTTAGGGCTATGCAATGATGTGACCTATTTGGTGCATTGGTGGCAAACCTAGCGATTTTGTTGTAACATGTTTCTAAATTGATGATGTCTGTTTTTCTCAGGTTGGTGAGAATAGGCGAGGCATATGTGAGTATGGAGAGTAAGTGTGTCCTAGCTATTGTCTCTCTGGTTGTTTTTGTCAGAACAGATTTGTTCTTATATAGGGCTCCAAGTTTATTGTGGACTTTTTTATGGTGTGGGCAATGTGGATATCAAATGTCAAGTTGCAGTCAATCTATATCCCTAGAAGTTTAGTGTGATTGACAGTTGATATATTGGATACTATGCTAAAGGGAGAAGAAGAAGGTTTATATTTAGAAGGGTTAAATAGTAGCAATTTGTTTTTTTGGGGTTCAGTATTAGATGGTGTTCTGATAACCAGGATTCAACCGATAGGAAGGATTCTTGTGTGAGTGTGTGTAATTCTTGGATGGTAGAGGCATTACATATCAGCGTGGATCAAAAATAAATATATGTCAAATGTGAAAAAATGTAACAATAAGCATATATATGATAAATAAGAAAAGAGTTGAAAAAGGAGTAAAAGACACTGCAGATACAGACTCTCTATATATAAATATATATTTATATAAAAATAAACAAATAAATAAATAATCATAACTTAGCTGCTCTTACTTTTAGATTTATTTTATTTATTTCTTTTATTTTATATTTGGTTACCAGGAAAGTCTGACTGGACATGAGTCCTTTTTCAACGGAGACCCAGGGAGAAAAGCTCCACAATAACATTTTCACAAACAATAATAATCATTTGGTTTGAATTCACAAAGTACAGAACAGTAATGACAGTGCACTAATGACAAGCAACATTATTTAGCATATGACGTAACATTATATAATATCACTTACAAATATTAGTTTCAACAAATGTTAGTGTTGCATTTTAGCAGCTGTCATTCAGTATACTAAGGGTGCGGTACAGGTGGGTGCAATTATAAGGGATGTGAAGAGAGTAGAAGTGTGGAATGAAGGGGTAATTGATAAGAATGGAGGTAAGGAGACAGACTGAGGGAAGGGAGGGTCCTAGTATTAACCTGGACTGTTGCAGTTGCAGAGGCAAAAGATCATCAAATGTGTTTTTAGGGACCTTTTACATACATGTATGGAGGCTATGATTATGATGAGAGAAAGAAGTTTATTCCATTGTTTGGCTATTATGTTAGAGTAGAGGGATGAGCCAGCAGCATTACTATCTTTAGATACTTTGAGAAGTTTGTTAGTGGAGCGGAGGTTTCTGCTGTAGGAGTATGGAATTATCAGATCTTAAAGTGAAGGGTTTTCTCAGGATGATAAAGAATTTTATGTGACAGGACTAGTTGATTATATAGCACTAGATAAGGAAGCTCCAACCAGTCGAGCTGTCCGAGTGCTAGACAGTGGTGAGATCTGTAAGAACTGTTGGTAGCGAATTTGTTGATTTTGTTATAGCAGCCTTCTAGTTTGGTTAAGTCAGATTTTCTAAGGTTGGTAAAGATTGGGGAGGCACAGAGAAGTATAGAGATGAGATGAGTGCATGCAATAGTGGCCCTAGCAGTGCCTGTTAAGAACTGTTTATTTCTATTTAGAGTACCTATTTTTTATGGACTTTCTTTATGGTGAGAGAGATCTGGATATCGAATTTCATGTTACCGTCAATCACAACTCCAAGAAGCTTTGTATGGGTAACAGGAAATATAATAGTTTTGTTATTAGACATGATGTTAAGTGAGAGGTCAGGATTGGTATGTTGTATAGGTTGAAAGATGACAAGATTTGTTTTGTTTCAGTTGAGTATTAGCTGGTGGTCATGGATCCAAGATTTAACAGAGAAAAAGGAAGCTTGAGTTTGTTGGTGTATGTCTGGGGGGGAGAGGAGGCACAGAGTAATGTAGAGTCATCTGTGTACTGGATAACTGAGGAGTGGAGATTAGAGGTATAAGGCTATTGGTGAATATAGTAAACAACAGAGGCATGAGAATGGAGCACTGTGGAACCCCTATTGTTACTGGGAGCAGAGTTGATAGCTCTTGGCCCCACTTCACTGCCTGCTGCCTCCCTGTGAAACCATGTTATAGTGGCCTGGCTGAGATTTAGTTCTGATAGAGCATTTATAAGCTTGTTATGATTAACCATATCAAAGGCCTTGGAGGGGTCTGGGAAAATGTCTGAAACATATTTATCATTGTTTTTATGGCCATTAACTATGTGAGTTAATGACATGAGAGCAGTGGTCGCACTATGGTGAGGTCTTAATCCGTGTTGAGTGTTAGTGAGCAGTTTTTGTATGTTGAAGTGTTCCATAATTTCTAAGTGAATACACTTTTCCAGTATTTTTGAGAGGAGAGACAGTATAGCTATGCATCAATAATTTGTTAGTTCTTTTGAATTGCCACCTTAATGGAGGGGAATAATATGGGAGGCTTCCAGAGGTCAGAGACTAGTTTCTTGGAGATGGAGTAACTGATAAGAATGATGACTGGATATGCTATTACATCAGCGGCAAGTTTTACAAATTCTTCTGGGAGTTCGTCTGCAGCCAGAGTGGTTAGTTTTAGCTTTCTGAGTAACTTTTTAATTACATTTAATTAATTTAATTTAATCAAATAGGGGCTAAAGACACATTTTTATTATGCCCTGGGGTTCTATTGGCTTCCATTGTAAGCTGCCAATAGACCTCTCTATATTCTATTTTAGTCTCACAGGCACCCCCCAACATCAGTTGGAAGTTCATCCAATACAAAAAAATAAAAATTTAGCTTGAGTACAAACCAATGCGTGTTTACATAATGCATTTTTCTCATTCTTAAGTTTTCACATCATCAAGGTGCTTCTCAGTTCTCCTGTTAAGCTTACGCTCAGGCTTTCCTGTATAAAAAGCATTGCAGTTCTCACAGCAAGCAATATAAATTACGCTAACACTTTTGCAGTTACTGTAACATCTACCGGTGATATGTTTGCCCCTGACCTTAATACACACTGACTCATTGTTTAATATATAATGGCAATGAGCACAAGTACCACATTTAAACATTACCATTTTCTTTTTACTTAACTTATTCCTTTTATTCATATTCTGAACCAATAAATCCTTAATATTCAACCCCTTCCTAAAAACAAATTTAAGGGGTGTCTTAGAAATAGCATCCAAATCAAAACAACTAACAAACCTATTCCATTCTGTAGTAATAATATTTGTAATAATATTAATATCACCATTAAAATCTGTTATAAAAGTCCCCTTATTTTCAACCTCCTCAGCCTTCTTATGATGAAAAACCACATTATTCTGATCAGTTCTGTGTCCAGGTGTACTATTGTTTTTTTCCTAAAAGTGGGGAAAATCTGCCATCCTTCCTGCTTTGACTTATTCAATAAATTATTTGATTAACTTTGGGGGATATTTTCTCTCAACAAACATTACCTTTAATTTATCACACTCCTTAAGGAATTCTAGTTCATCTGAAGTCATTCTACATATACTCACTGCATACTAACAGCACTGGGTTATGCAGATAACAGCACTGAGTTATGTAGATAACAACACTGGGTTATGTAGATAACAGTAATGGTTACCCCAGCACTGAGTTATGAAGATAACAGCACTGAGTTATGCAGATAACAACACTGAGTTATGTAGATAACAGCACTGGGTTATGTAGATGACAACAGCACTGAGTTATGTAGATGACAGCACTGGGTTATGTAGATAACAGCACTGGTTACCTAGATAACAGCACTAATTTATGTTGATAACAGCACTGGGTTATATAGATAACAACATTGAATTATATAGATAACAGCACTGAGTTATGTAGATAACAGCACCGGGTTATGTAGATAACAGCAATGGGTTATGCAGATAACAGCACTGAGTTATGCAGATAACAGCACTGGGTTATGTAGATAACAGCACTGGGTTATGTAGATTACAGCATTGGTTACCTAGATAACAGCACTGATTTATGTTGATAACAGCACTTGGTTATATAGATAACAGCACTGAGTTATGCAGATAACAGCACTGAGTTATGTAGATAACAACAATGTGTTATGCAGATAACAGCACTGGTTACCTGGATAACAGCACTGGGTCATGTAGATGACAGTGCTGGGTTATACAGATAACAGAACCGAGTTATATAGATAACAGCACTGGTTACATAGGTAACAGCACTGGCTATGTAGATAACAGCACTGGGTTACGTAGATAACAGCACTGGTTACCTGGATAACAGCACTGGGTCATGTAGATGACAGTGCTGGGTTATACAGATAACAGAACCGAGTTATATAGATAACAGCACTGGTTACGTAGGTAACAGCACTAGCTATGTAGATAATAGCACTGAGTTACGTAGATAACAGCACTGGGTCATGTAGATAACAGCACTGGGTTATGTAGACAACAGCACTGGTTACCTAGATAACAGCACTGATTTATGTTGATAATAGCACTTGGTTATATAGATAACAGCACTGAGTTATGCAGATAACAGCACTGAGTTATGTAGATAACAGCAATGTGTTATGCAGATAACAGCACTGGTTACCTGGATAACAGCACTGGGTTATGTAGATAATAGTGCTGGGTTATACAGATAACAGAACCGAGTTATATAGATAACAGCACTGGTTACGTAGGTAACAGCACTGGCTATGTAGATAACAGCACTGGGTTATGTAGATAACAGCACTGGTTACCTAGATAACAGCACTGGGTTATGTAGATAACAGTGCTGGGTTATACAGATAACAGAACCGAGTTATATAGATAACAGCACTGGTTACGTAGGTAACAGCACTGGCTATGTAGATAACAGCACTGAGTTATGTAGATAACAGCACTGAGTTATGTAGATAACAGCACTGAGTTATGCAGATAACAGCACTGAGTTATGTAGATAACAGCACTGGGTTATGTAGATAACAGCACTGGTTACCTAGATAACAGAACTGGGTTATGTAGATAACAGTGCTGGGTTATACAGATAACAGCTTTGAGTTACGTAGATAACAGCACTGGGTTATGTAGACAACAGCACTGGTTACCTAGGTAACAGAACTGGGTTATGTAGATAACAGTGCTGGGTTATACAGATAACAGCACTGGGATATGTAGATAACAGCATTGGGTTATGTAGATAACAGCACTGGGATATGTAGATAAAAGCGCTGGGTTATGTAGATAACAGCACTAGGATATGTAGATAACAGCACTGAGTTATGTAGATAACAGCACTGGGATATGTAGATAACAGCACTGGGATATGTAGATAACAGCACTGAGTTATGTAGATAACAGCACATGTTACATAGAAAACTGCACTGGGTTATGTAGATAACAGCACTGGGTTATGTAGATAACAGCACTGGGATATGTAGATAACAGCACTGGGATATGTAGATAACAGCACTGGGATATGTAGATAACAGCACTGAGTTATGTAGATAACAGCACATGTTACATAGAAAACTGCACTGGGTTATGTAGATAACAGCACTGAGTTATGTAGATAACAGCACTGGGTTATGTAGATAACAGCACTGGGTTATGTAGATAACAGCACTGAGTTATGTAGATAACAGCACATGTTACGTAGATAACAGCACTGGGTTATGTAGATAACAGCACTGGGTTATGTAGATAACAGCACTGGGTTATGTAGATAACAGCACTGGGTTATGTAGATAACAGCAATGGGTTATGCAGATAACAGCAATGGGTTAAAAAGATAACAGAGCTGGGTTAGGAAGATAACAGCACTGGGTTGTATAGATAACAGCACTGAGTTATGTAGTTTACAGATCTGGGTTATGCAGCTAACAGCACTGGGTTATACAGATAACAGTACTGGGTTATACATATAATGCACTGGGTTATGTAGATTACAGATCTGGGTTATGCAGATAACAGTACTGAGTTATGTAGATAACAGCACTGGGCTATACAGAAAACAGCACTGGTTACCCAGATAACAGCAATGGGTTATGTAGATATGAGCGATGGGTTATGCAGATAACAACTCTGTGTTATGTAGATAACAGCACTTGCTTATGCAGATAACAGCACTGAGTTATACAGATAACAGCTCTGGATTATGTAGATAACAGCACTGAGTTATGCAGATAACAACACTGGGTTATGCAGATAACAGCACGGAGTTATGCTGGTAACAGCACTGGGTAATTCAGATAACAGCACTGAGTTCTGTAGATAACAGCACTGGGTAATAAATATAGATAATAGCACTGGCTTATGTGGATAACAGCAATGGGTTATCCAGATAAGAGCAATGGGTTATATTGATAACAGCACTGAGATATGTAGATAACAGCATTACGTTATATAGATAACAGCACTGGTTACCTATATAACAGCACTGAGTTATGTAGATAACACTGCTGACTTATAGAGATAACAGCACTAAGTTATATAGATAACAGCACTGGTTACGTAGATAACAGCAATAAGTTATGTAGATAACAGAACTGGGTTATGCAGATAGCAGTGGGTTATGCAGATAACAGCACTGGGTTACATACATAACAACACTGGTTTATGTAGATAACAGCACTGGGTTATGTAGATAACAGCGATGGGTTATGCAGATAACAGGGCTGGGTTATGTAGATAACAGCAATATGTTATACAAATAACAGGACTGGGGAATGCAGATACTAGCGCTGGGTTATGCAGATAACAGCAGTGAGTTATACAGATAGCATCTCTAGTTTATGTAGATAATAGCACTTGCTTATGTAGATAACAGCAATGGGTTATGCAGATAACAGACTGGGTTATGTAGATAACAGGCACTGCGTTATGTAGATAACAGCAGTGGGTTATGCACATAGTGCTGGGTTACACAGATAACAGCACTGGGTTATGCAGACAACAGCACTGGGCTATGTAGGTAACAGCACTGGGTTATGTAGATAGCAGCATTGGGTTATGTGCATAGCAGCACTGAGTTATACAGACAACAGCACTGAGATATGTAGATAACAGCAATAAGTTTTATACATAACAGCACTGAGTTATGTAGATAACAGCAATGGCTTATACAGATAACAGCACTGAGTTATGTAGATAACAGCACTGGGTTATGTAGATAACTGCACTGGTTAACCTATATAACAGCACTGGGTTATGTTGATAACAGTGCTGGGTTATACAGATAACAGCTCCGAGTTATATAGATAGCAGCACTGGGTTATGCAGATAACAACAGTGGGCTATGTAGATAACACCACTGGTTATGCAGATAATAGCACTGGTTACCTAGACAACATCACTAAGTTATGTAGATAACAGTGCTGGCTTATAGAGATAACAGCACTAAGTTTTATAGATAACAGCGCTGGTTACGTAGATAACAGCAATGAGTTATGTAGATAACAGCACTGGGTTATGCAGATAACAGCAGTGGGTTATGTAGATAACAGCGCTGGTTACGTAAATAACAGCAATGAGTTATGTAGATAACAGCACTGGGTTATGCAGATAACAGCAGTGGGTTATGTAGATAACAGCGCTGGTTACGTAGATAACAACAATGAGTTATGTAGATAACAGCACTGGGTTATGCAGATAACAGTGGGTTATGTAGATAACACCACTGGTTATGCAGATAACAGAGATTGGTTATGTAGATAACAGGGCTGGGTTATGTATATAACAGCATTGTGTTATACACATAAAAGGACTGGGGAATTCTGATAATATTGCTGAGTTATACAGATAGCATCTCTAGGTTATGTAGATAACAGCACTTGCTTATGTAGATAACAGCAACTGGTTATGCAGATAACAGACTGGGTTATGTAGATAACAACACTGGGTTATATAAATAACAGGCACTATGTTATGTAGATAACAGCAGTGGGTTATGCAGATAGTGCTGGGTTATACAGATAACAGCACTGGGTTATGCAGATAACAGCACTGGGCTATGTAAGCAACAGCACTGGGTTGTGCAGATAGCAATGGGTTACATAGATAACACACTGTGTTATCTAGATAGCAGCACTGGGTTATGCAGGTGACATCTCTGGGTTATGTACATAACAGCAATTGCTTATGCAGATAACAGCACTGGGTTATGCAGCTAACAGCACTGGGTTATACAGATAACAGTACTGGGTTATTCATATAATGCACTGGGTTATGTAGATTACAGATCTGGGTTATGCAGATAACAGTACTAAGTTATGCAGATAACAGCACTAGGTTATGCAGATAACAGCACTGGGCTATATAGATAGCACTGGTTACCTATATAACAGCAATGCGTTATGTAGATATGAGCGATGGGTTATGCAAATAACAACTCTGTGTTATGTAGATAGCAGCACTTGCTTATGCAGATAACAGCACTGAGTTATACAGATAACAGCTCTGGATTATGTAGATAACAGTGCTGAGTTATGCAGATAACAACACTGGGTTATGCATATAACAGCATGTGGTTATGTAGATAACAGCACAGAGTTATGCTGGTAACAGCACTGGCTAATTTAGATAACAGCACTGAGTTCTGTAGATAACAGCACTGGGTTATATAGATAAAAGCACTGGCTTATGTGGATAATAGCAATGGGCTATCCAGATAAGAGCAATGGGTTATATTGATAACAGCACTGAGATATGTAGATAACAGCATTGGGTTATATAGATAACAGCACTGGTTACCTAGATAACAGCACTGAGTTATGTAGATAGCATTGCTGACTTATAGAGATAACAGCACTAAGTTTTATAGATAACAGCGCTGGTTACGTAGATAACATCAATGAGTTATGTAGATAACACCACTGGTTATGCAGATAATAGCGATTGGTTATGCAGATAACAGCACTGGTTACCTAGATAACATCACTAAGTTATGTAGATAACAATGCTGGCTTATAGAGATAACAGCACTAAGTTTTATAGATAACAGCGCTGGTTACGTAGATAACAGCAATGCGTTATGTAGATAACAGCACTGGGTTATGCAGATAACAACAGTGGGTTATGTAGATAACAGCACTGGTTATGCAGATAACAGCGATTGGTTATGCAGATAACAGGGCTGGGTTATGTATATAACAGCAATGTGTTATAAAGATAAAAGGACTGGGGAATGAAGATAATAGTGCTGTGTTATACAGATAGCATCTCTAGGTAATGTAGATAACAGCAATTGCTTATGTAGATAACAGCAACTGGTTATGCAGATAACAGACTGGGTTATGTAGATAACAACACTGGGTTATATAGATAACAGGCACTGTGTTATGTAGATAATAGCAGTGGGTTATGCAGATAGTGCTGGGTTATACAGATAACAGCACTGGGTTATGCAGATAACAGCACTGGGCTATGTAGGCAACAGCACTGGGTCGTGCAGATAGCAATGGGTTACATAGATAACACACTGTGTTATCTAGATAACAGCACTGGGTTATGTAGATAACAGCATTGGTTTATATAGATAACAGCACTGGGTTATGCAGGTGACAGCTCTGGGTTATGTACATAACAGCAATTGCTTATGCAGATAACAGCACTGAGTTATGCAGACAACAGCACTGGGTTATGTAGATAACTGCACTGGTTACCTAGATAATATCACTGGGTTACGTAGATAACAGTGCTGGGTTATACAGATAACAGCACCGAGTTATATAGATAACAGAACTGGGTTATGTAGATAACAGCACTGGTTACATAGAAAACAGCACTGAGTTATGTAGATAACAGCAATGGGTTATGTAGATAATAGCAGTGAGTTATATAGATAGCAGCACTGAGTTACATAGATAACAGCAGTGGGTCATATAGGTAACAGCACTGGGTTATGCAGATAACAGCACTGGGTTATGTAGATAACAGCAATGGTTACCTGGATAACAGCACTGGGTTATGTAGATAACAGTGCTGGGTTATACAGATAACAGAACCGAGTTATATAGATAACAGCACTGGTTACGTAGATAACAGCACTGGCTACATAGATAACAGCACTGAGTTACATAGATAACAGCACTGGGTTATGTAGATAACAGCAATGGGATAACAGCACTGGTTTATTCAAATAACAGCACTGGTTTATGTAGATAACAGCACTGTTTATGTAGATAACAGCACTGAGTTATGTAGATAACAGCACTAGGTTACGTAGATAGCAGTGGGTCATATAGGTAACAGCAATGGATTATGCAGATAACAGCACTGGGTTATGCAGATAACAGCACTGGTTACCTGGATAACAGCACTGGGTTATGTAGATAACAGTGCTGGGTTATACAGATAACAGCAGTGAGTTAAATAACAGCATTGGTTACGTGGATAACACCACTGGCTACGTAGATAACAGCACTGAGTTATGTAGATAACAGCACTGGGTTATGTAGATAACAGCACTGGTTTATTCAAATAACAGCACTGGGTTATGTAGATAAAAGCACTGGTTATGTATGTAACAGCACTGAGTTATGTAGATAACAGCACTGGTTCATGTATATAAAAGCACTGAGTTATGTAGATAACAGCACAGGGTTATGTAGATAACAGCTAGGGGTTATAAAGTTAACAGTACAGGGTTATGCAGATAACAGCACTGGGTTGTGTAGATAACAGACTGAGTTATGTAGTTTATAGATCTGGTTTATGCAGATAGCAGCACTGAGTTATGTAGATAACAGCACTGGGTTATGCAGATAAGAGTACTGGGTTTATACAGATAACAGTATTAGGTTATGCAGATAATGCACTTGGTTATGTATATTACAGATCTGGATTTTGCAGATAACAGCAAGGTTTTGTACAGATAACAGCACTGAATTATATAGATAATAGTCCTGGGTTATACAGATAACTGCACTGGGTTATGCAGATAACAGCACTGGTTATCTGTATAAAAGTACTGGGTTATGTAGATAACAGTGCTGGGTTATATAGATAGCGTTGAGTTTTACAGATAGTTCTGGGTTATGTAGACAACAGCACTGAGTTATGTAGACAACACTGGGTTATGCAGAAAACAGCATGTGGTTATGTAGATTACGGCACTGGTTATGTAGATAACAGCACTGAGTTTTGCAAGTAACAGCACTGGGTTATGTAGTTAACAGTACTGCATTTTTTAGCATTAAGCTTAAGGCCATGGTTTCGACACCAGTCATTGGTCTCAGTGAAGCCTTTCTGTAGGATGTCTACATCACTTGGGGAGTTAATAATGGCTCCCAGCTTGCAGTTGTCTGCGAACTTGGTCAGCCAGAGTCCCTCTGTGTTGGCCTGGACATCTAATAAATAGATGTCAAACAGGAGAGGACCCAGGGTCGATCCCTGTGGGACTTTACTCATGACTGGTCGGCAGTCTGACTTGGAGTCTGCTACTTTCACACTATGGGTTTTATCTGTGAGCCAATTTGCAACCAACCTAGTGATATAGGGGTTGATGCCTAGTTTGGTGAGTTTATCAATAATTCCTGAGTGGAGAATTGTATCAAAGGCCTTGGCCAGATCGAGGTAGGCTGTGTGAACTGCCTTGCCCTCATCCACAGCTCCAGTGACTGACTCAAAGAAGTCAACCAGATTGAGCAGGCATGATCTACCTTTCACAAAACCAAATTGAGTGGGATCTAGTGTTTGAAGATTCCCTATATCCTTGTTAATTAGGTCCAAGATGATGTGCTCCATAGCCTTACATATCAGACTCATCAGGCTAATGGGGCAATAATTCCCAGGGTCTGTAGTCACTCCCCCTTTATGGAGAGGGATGATTGTAGCGGTTTGCCAATCAGTAGGGACAAAGCCTGTGGTGAGGCTGTGATTGAACAGGGCACACAAATGTGGTGCCAGTTCACTTTGTAGTTCATGCTACAATAATTTTATGGTTCTGGTTCTTTCTAAGTTGCTGTGGTTGCAATACTTTAAAATGAAATGTGTCAGGTATCTTGTTTTTTCTGTTCATTGTTGGAAAATTAAATAAAATTCAGTTGAATAAGAGTGTGCAGGAAAAAAGGTTACAGTTATTTTAAAAGACCACTGAAATCCTGCCTTCAGCAACTAGTTTGTGCTGATACTGTATTCATTAAAGCATGCAGGTATAACACACTCATAATATATATATAACTCATAGGCAGTCATGGCTATGTTTCTTGCAGCATTTGTCTGCTAAGACAATTTACGTATCACATATATTTTCTATTCCCTCAGTGACTACCTGATCTAAAACTGTGACTCAGTATTAGGAATTTACAGAACTATTGTAAACATAAATAAATTCCACACAGTCATATTCTTGGATTTGTAACATTTCTGAAAAAAAAAAAAGAAAGAAGTAAAACCCTTGGTGCCTCGGCCCAGTACCCTTTTTGATGAAATTATACAAATGGCACACCTAGATAATTAACATCATTCAGTAATCACATGCAGATATTTCTTTCTTTTTTTTTTTCAAAATATCACCAAGGGCTATGTAGTGTCATACATAAACTGATTGTTTCCTTCATATTCATGAAAAAATTAAACTCACAATCTCAAGTCAAGCTGTTGCAAAAAAGAGTAAAATCCTCTGATTACAGGAACTCCCTGGTCAGCCTCAGTAAGAAGCTGAGATTCCTCATAAGATCCTCCAAAGCTAGCTACAAAAATAAAAATTGCCACTGATTCTAAAGACAACCACAAAGCATTCTACAGCTATGTCAAAAATCTCAATGGCAACACTCAGATCTGCTCTGAGCTACAGAACAATGGCACTGGATATACAGAACCAACTGATATTGCCAACATCCTGGCAGATTGGTTCAGTACAAACTTTACCCCACCCCCCCAAAGGACCCATCCCTATACCAGAAGAATGCATAGCCCCTGTAATCATGGATGCACAAGTTAAGACCGCACTCTCCAAAGCCAAAAACACAGCATCCATGGGAGCAGACAACAACCCAGGCTGCGTTCTGCACAAACTACAGAATGAACTGGCACCCCACCTAACTACCATGTTTAATCATAGCCTCACTTCAGGCTTTGTGCCCACTGAATGGCACAGAGGGATGGTTATCCCACTCCACAAAGGGGGTGCAACCACAAACCCCGGGAACTATCACCCCATTAGCCTAACAAGCCTGGTCTGCAAGGCCATGGAATGCATCATTATGGAATTTATAAACAAAGATATAGGTAACCTGCAAATTCTGGACCCCACTCAATTCGGGTTTGTAAAAGGTAGATTATGTCTCCTAAACCTGATTGACTTCTTTGAAGCAGTCACTAGAGCCGTGGACGAGGGTAAGGTGGTGCACACAGCCTATCTTGACCTTGCCAAGGTTTTTGACACCATCCCCCATTCTGGAATTATAGATAAACTCACTAGACTGGGCATAAATCCCTATCTCACAAGATGGGTGGCCAACTGGCTCACTGACAGAACCCACACAGCGAAAGTAGCCAATTCCAAATCTGACTTCAAACCAGTGACAAGTGGGGTACTACAGGGTTCAGTCCTGGGTCCTCTCCTGTTTGGCATCTATTTCTCAGAAGTCCAGGTTAATACAGTAGGTCTTTGGCTAACAAAGTTTGCAGATGACTGCAAACTGGGAGCCATAATAGAATTGCCTAATGATATGGACATTCTACAAAGGGGCCTCACTGCGACTGATGCTTGGTGTCAAAGTCATAGCCTCAAGCTCAATGCCAAAGAGTGTATTGTCATCCCCTTTAGGAAAAACATTGTACCCATGAACTACCACATAGACAGTAGCATACTTAATACCAAAAGTGTAATAAGAGACATTGGAAAACAGGTGGACACTAGTCTTTCATTTGATAATTACATTGCCACAGTAGTCAGGAAATCCTGGCACACCTCATCACTCAAGGATTCTCCTCCAGAAAAAAAGAGGTCATTGTTCCTCTCTACTCTGCCCTCATCAGACTCATCATGCAGTACAACTCCCTGTTCGGCATGCACCTTGCAAGACATCTGCAACAACTGGAAAGGCCACAGAAATACCTCACTAAGAGGATTACCGGCCTCAAACAGATGACATATGCAGACCGCCTCAAAAAACTCCAGCTCTACTCCATCACTTATCGCCTACTCAGAGGTGACCTCTGCCTAACATACAAGACCATGCCAAACCCAATTTTGATGGACTTGCTACACTTAAAGAAACCCCAATCTCTCCATGCCACATGCTTCAGGGACCTGAACCTTGCCACCACAATAAACAGAACATGCTGGAGGGCTAGATTCATGTCCCAGAGTCTTCCCATGCTCTGGAACAGACTACCCATTCATGTCAAGCAAAGCTCCTCATTATCCCTCTTTAAGACGAATCTAGACAATTGGATGGGAAATAGGAACTTCACCTCAGGGATCACCGTTGTGGCTCTGCTCGACAGGGGCACAGAAAAATAACTTTCTTGGGTGGCAAAAACCAGGGAATGTTTTGGCTAGGCTTATATAGGCCCTAGGGCCAATAGCCTAGTACCTACCTATGAACCTATGAACAATTTTTTTAATTGCTTAAAATAATGGGGCTCACTTTAGGAATATTCCCTTTTTTCCTTCATATAGTGATCTCAGAGTTGCTATACATATAAGTGTGTGGGGAATGTAAATCTTGTCCCTTACACTGAGTGGTGCAGTGGGGCTTGCCCTAATGATATAATGAAATAGTTTTGAGGAATGGAAATCTTGTCCCTTACACTGAGTGGTGCAGTGGGGCTTGCCCTAATGATATAATGATATACTTGTCTGCCAAACTGTTAATTTAACAGTTTGGCAATTACATTACTAATTTACAAATACTTACCTACACTAATCCAGCAATATTAGAGCTGGAAACTGGAATGACATAATCGGTCCCTGCTTTTCTATAAATATTGTCTTAAATATGGCATACTACATTTAGTCATTTAGTCATTATTTCAAACTTTATATTTGTTAAAAGAGTCAAAATGCACTGTTCTTTTCACACAAAAAAGTGTTTGCAAGCATAAAGGTACATGCAAACTCTTTTTTGTTTGAAAAGAAAAGCACATTTTGAACCATTAAACACGATCTTTAATTCTTAGATTATCATGAAAAGTAAAAAGGGAAATAATTTATCTCTTTTCTTATTAATTTGTAATGTGAGATTAACATTTTTGAACTTTGTTCATCAAACACTTGAGTTTCAAAAATGTATGTGTGCCATTTGGAAATGTAAGCAAGAATATGCACATGTATGGGTATGGGTGTGTGTATGTGTGTGTGTGTGTGTGTGTGTGTGTGTGTGTGTGTGTGTGTGTGTGTGTGTGTGTGTGCACAAGCGTTTGTCTAAGTACGTATAATTTTCCAGAATTCTGTCTGATAAAAGCTTTGCACTACTGGCTGTTAATTCCACGTTTTTACATTTTATGGAAAATAATGTTGCTCTATTGTAAATGAATAATGTGAGATTGTTTCACTCAACAGATCAAAAAAAGGAACATACATATTTTAAAACAAAAACATATCAAAGCATGGAAGGATATGTTAATCGGGGGGGCTATGCTATCTTCTGGAATGACATCATAATGGTTTTAAACTGACAACTTACCTCTGATATTGATCCGGTAGATAGTGTCGATTACAACACCAAGAGCTACTGGTTATGATGAGCATTAGCTATGCTGGACTACATCTGCACCCACTGAGGTTATAGGCATAGGGCACTACTTAGAACTACTTTAAATAAACTTGCACAGGTAGCCATTTGTGTTATTTATTTATTTATTTATTGGGGTGGGTTGGTGGTTACACAACATTACCTAGAAGACCCTACTGCTGAGTTATTCTATTCACAGCAGCAGCTGCTGGCATGGCAGTTTGTCACTGCAGATGTAGATTCAACACAAAAAGACTTATGGAAAAGTTCAGGCATGTAAAAAGTCAAAGCATTAATAAAGTTGAAGGGATGGTACCTAAATGTCAACAGTATAATAAATAGAATTTTGCTATATGAATATGTTCTGGTATTGGAACATTTTCACTTTGTTTCATTGCAAGATATCAGAATATATATTTCATTGCTAAACTAGATTTATACCCTGGTAATATGGGGATACAGTGGTCCCTCACGGATGAGGCTACAGTGAAAGGATACAGATCAGTTTAAGAATATGTTGGAAAAACAATAAGAGTGTATTTGGTAAAATGGCAGTTGTTACCATGGTATACTGTTTACAGTAACAGATGAGTGCAATTTATACATTAGATTTTGCTTCCACTATTACTGGATGAAAGCGAATACCCTGAGGATTGGAATCACCGAACTGCATTCGCCGAATGAAACCTGCCATGAAACATTTTATTTGTGGTAGGGTTTATCCAATAAACAAGCAAGGGATACCAACACTTAAGAGTTTTTGCATTTGTGCGTGTTGAGGAAATGATATCTCTCTCAATAAATCAATCTGTACACTACAGTTATTTCATCAATAGTGATTCAAGATAGCTGTGTCTGCTTCATTTAAAAGGAGTGCTGAAGAATAAAGCATTCTATAACCCAGAATGCTCTATTTACAAAACAAAACATGCTGAATAAAACAAACTATGCAAACATAAAGAAGTTGCAAATTTTGCACAATGACAATAAATTATCCTGATGGCAGAAGGAAACAATAAGTTGATCTAATTTGTCATTTATGTATGTTTAACATCCGATTTTCCCTTCATCCCTACCTTTCCCCATAACTTTCTCAGGAAGTAGGTTCTGAGATCCATGAAATTGATAATACCTGCAGCTAAAATTTAGCTCTTCAGATCTAATTTCCATTCAAAATTAAATACTTTTGCTGTTTTGTGTTGTATTCATAAACATTTCCTTAAAAAAAAAAAAAAATCATCTTTTACGTGTACTTGAGAAATAGTATGAGAGGGAACGTTTAATTTGTCCCATTTGGTTTTAGTATATATAATAGATAAATTCAGTACACCTCCTGTTATTTAACCTATCACTCCCATGCAAAACAAAGTTTACATGTTCCTGTCTTATGATTTTAAGATTTTTTCCTATCATTCTGCATGGGAATTCAGCCATAACTGTTTACATTTTTGCACTTTTTAAGCCTGAAGTCTGCTGAATACTAAAGGGTTTTGATTTGAAAGTGTATGCATGTCATCCAGGTGTATGAGTGTGTTTTTGCACAGTGCTCTGGTTTACTTGCTCATCCCAAAGACATGCTATAGGTGAATTGAAAATGTTACAAATTGCCTGAAGGTGTGTGTCTGTACGGACATGTGCTTGTGTGCGTGTGTGGGCATGGGTCCATGCGAGAGTGCCCGGCATATGAGTGTGTGTGTGTGTGTGTGTGTGTGTGTGTGTGTGTGTGTGTGTGTGTGTGTGTGTGTGTGTCTGCATGTGTGTATTAAGGATTGCTTGTTTTGCTTTTGCCCATGGAGTGACAGAACAGGCTCTGGCTCCCAAATAGTCCTGAAGAGATCAAAGTTGGTAACTGGAGTATGAATGATTGAATGAATAAATGAATGAATGTACAATGTGAGTTATTTTTGAGTGCAGGGAAAAGGAAATCCAAATAGCCGAGTCCAGTTTGGAGATGCTCTCCCTGAGATTCATTAACAGTCACACAGGCTTTATGCAAAGCCTACACAATTGAAGTGCATTAGCATGATGAGCCACAGCACTCATTTGAATATGCTTGTTGCTCATCACACTTACAAGATTCCAAGCATGGTTTTGTGGCCAGTGACAGTGTTGTTGGCTATAAAATAGTACTGGAAGAATGAGTAAACAATGTAAACAAAAATACTTGGCTGTAGTCAAGCACATTACGAGAGCCTGCACAGACAGCTTATATGAAACAAAGGCAAGTGACTTTTAAGCATGTAGATTCAGGGGCTATGCAACTGGGATACTTTACACAGAATAAAATGTGAACACTGCAGGGATAATTACAATGGGAAGGTAAATGAAAAATGCACTTAATTAATGCATTACAATATTATGATGCCAGAAAGAAACATTTTTCAATAGGAAGGCATCCATATTGATGATAATAATAAATAATCCTGTTTTAAACTGTTTAGCCATGTACATAACTTATAAATATACTGCTAATAATGGATGTGAGAGGGACACAATTCAACATTGTAAGAAAGGGGAATAAATGTGACATTAATTTTGATAACATACCAAGTTGAGACAATAGCAAGGATAATGCATAAATTATGAGCAGTTCACATACAGTACAGTTACTGAATGACATGTATGTACAGGAAATCCATACCTGGAACTAACTGCATTGCTATACCCTCCATCCCTTCCTGTATAAATAAGGCATGAGCCATATGGTAGCTGTGTCATGCCCAGCCAAAAGGGACACGTTTTAACATTTGTCAATGGACAACCACAGATGGGTAGTATATTATATTGACACAAAGTTTAGACAAGCATGTGTTTTATATACAAGTGCATCATAAACAGGAATATAATAGCAATCAAAATATACAAGTGGCAAATGACAGCACAGATCTGATGACACTGTAGCACCTCAAGGTCTCTGTTTGCAAATGGAGCGCAAGTAATACAGGATTATACTGGGCATGCTCACAAGACATTACAACAAACAGTGCCATAACAGCACCTAAACAACACAAATGCCTATACAATTATCTGCGTTATTAATATATAAATAACAATTGAGGATAATAACTTCATGTAGTATTGTATGCAAAGTCAAAACATTCATAGAATGTTATCCTTGCTTGGATATGCTGTGTAAGCCCACTGACTACAAACATTTCCATGAATGACATGTGCCACAGTGGAAGTTTTAACAAAGGTGTGCGACTCCAACTATGTGAAGAAATTACATCATATGATTATGTTCCAATCCACATGGGATAAAAGGGGTGGGGGGAGGTTTCTCCCACTGTAATTATACACATTATAACACTTGTGGATGTCATTCATGCATAACAGCTTTAGAACAGTCAATGCTTACAGTCAGTCAATGTGGGTTTTGAACATTTAACTACATAACAATAGAAGCTATATAATATTGGAAAGAATGAATCTACCACAGTGTCACTGGAGCTACAAGTATTAGGTATTTTGATCAATGAGGTCATGACATCATTTTTTGCTGCATGGGAGATGTGTGCCTGTAATTTCTTTAAAATAGTGTTGTTATATGTGTGTTTTACATACAACAACCCTTGCTACTAGGTATACAGAGACACATGAAATGCATAATGCAGTCATCACTGTGACAGGAGAAGGTCAATCTGGCACAATGTGTGGATAATCAGGGATTTGAACACATGCCTTGGTATGTCATAAGCATATAGAACATAGTCTCATTTCCAAATGCCACAGTAAAAGTCTTACTAATTCTCATGGGAAAGGCAAATGTCATCCCATGGGGTCTATGTCTACATTATTTCATCAAACAGCCACATTGTTGAACAACATTTCATTGGAAATGCTTTTCATTGATACCCCCCAATTACATATACCATCTCCAAGATAGCACTGCAGTTGGGAAAGGGCAAATTTCCTGATCCCAGCATAACCCAATGTCAGTCAGAGTGGTTTGACAAACAGCATTTCTGATGAAATGGCATTCAACAATGTGGTCATTTGATGAAATAATAGGGACCCCATCCCATGGCATCACCATTATCAGTGAATGTATTTCTGTCTGAGAAAAGGTCAGAAATCATTGTAATAGGAATCGCCAGCCATACATGTGGACAGCATATAACTGGCTGACAACATTGTTACATATCTGTACATTTATATACACAACATATAGCTGGCTGACACAACATTGTTACCTGCCTGCACATTCATCTACACAGCATATACTGCAGTTGGCTGATAGCATTGTTACCTACCTGCACATTTATGTACACAGCATATACTGTGGTTGGCTGACAATATTGTTACCTACATACACTTTCATGTAGACAGCATATAGCTGGCTGACAACATTGTTACCCACCTGAACATTCATATACACAGCATAAAGCTGGCTGACAACATTGTTACCTATCTACACATTCATATACACAGCATATAGCTGACTGACAACATTGTTACCTACCTGCACATTCATGTACACAGCATATACTGTAGCTGGCTGACAACATTGTTACCTACCTGCATATTCATGTACACAACATACAGCTGGCTGATAACATTGTTACCTATCTGCACATTCGCAGACATTGAAACAGGAATCCATATCCATACATGTACACAGCATATAGCTGGCTGACAACATTGTTACCTACATGCATATTTACAGACATAGTTCCACAAGTGAGTCTAAGGAGCAACGGCTGGATTTGAACAGACTACCTAAGGTCACAATGTACAGAACACTGCCTTAATCACACACGCAACATTTGATGTTTGCTTACAATTGCAGCAGTGAACACTGGAATTGATGACATCATCATTCTTTTATATGTTGATGTTCTTTGAACATGAATGAAGGTGGGTGAAGTGCCCTGTAACACTACACAGCTACATACACTGCATGCATTACAAGCCCTCTTTACACAGCATGAAAGACAAACACCCACAGGCAGTACTCCATCATTGCTGGATTGCAACCTCCTCTCTCTGTACATATTCAGTCTAGAGAGCACAATATCAAAACCCAGTGCTATAGGGTACTACCACTTTGATGTGGTTCTTTTTTGACAGCATGATGTAAGCATTGTGTTTCCAAAAATGTTTATTGTATGGCAGTAATGTAAATCTATAAGGTAATCCTTTGTCAGGCAAAATATGCCACCTAAGTGGAATTCTACACATGGGATGTTGTCACAGATGCAATTGTTAATGACAGTACATACACTGACATTATTTACCCAGTGTTGGATTTGAACACCCTACCTATCTATTTACACAATCTATACAAAACAGAATTAGCTGCAAGTGTCACAGAAGAACTATGAGTTTTAAGGGCCCAGTGTGCCATTTTGACATGATGACCTTGTCAGTGGGGTGGAAAGAGGACGTTTCTGGTAAAAGTAGGATGAGGGGAATGGAGCATCCTCTCCCATGTTAAAATCTCCCACTGAGTGGAAGTTACTACAGCATAGCCATTCAGGAAGCTATACATAATTGACATTGAAGACACACACACACACACACACACACACACACACACACACACACACACACACACTCACACACACACAATTTCCCACTGTGAGATTTGAACCTCCTCCTTATCTACTTATACAATCTAGAGAACATGATATTAACTACAAATGCCACAGGAATGCACTTTTATCAGGATAGCCTCATCACTTTATTGCAGGTGATAAGTTTGTGTTAAAAGTGGAATAAACTGCAGAGGGAGGTGTGTCCAAAGTTCACATTCTCTACTGAGTGGAAGTGATACAGCACATCTGTTATTGAATATGACTCTAGAACCACACATGCTCTCAAGTTCTACACTGTCAAATTTAAGCCACCTGCTTAACCAGTTACACAATCTAGTGAACATAGTATTAGTTACAATAGCCACAGGAGAAGTCTGACTCTTAAAGCTGGAGAGTGCACTTTTGACAGGATAACCTCATCAGTGTGATACAGAGAGGATGTTTGTGTTATAAGTGTGATAAAGTGTAGACACAGCTTACTTACCTGTCACCACAACCCCCCACTTCCCCAGACACAGACACAGATAGAATGTTCTTCTTACCTATCTAATCACACAATCTAGAGAGCACAATATTAGTTGCAAGTGCCACAGGATAAGTCTGACTCTTAAGGGAAGAGAGCGCACTTTGACACAATGACTTAATTGGTCTGGTTGCAGAGAGGGATGTTTGTATTAAAAGTGGCATAAAGTGCAGAAGGAGCTGTGAGCAAAGTTAAATGCATTCACTTCCATGGAAGTGGACATTATACCCCTACCCCTTACACACAAGTTTCGCCTAGTGAGAATTAAACCTCCTACCTTTCTAGTTACACTATCTAGAGAGCACAGCATTAGTCACATGCACCACAGGAGAAATTATAATTTAAGGATGTGAAAAAGCACATTTGTAATTAGTTAAAATTCACTGTTTGGAAGAGCTGGTGCTGTGCATCACAGATTTTGGGACAAATGCATGTGGGTGGACAGGACAAACTAACAGCAGTCTTATCGTCGCATGTAATGACATACTTCTCTGCAAAGGTTTATATACTATCCTTCGTGTAACTTGGTTTCTGTGAGGGGCATGTGCCTGTTTCATAGTATGGGATGCCAGTGATAATCACAGCTGTAAACCCATGGATTGTTAATCAAGCAGTCCTGCAAGTTCATTCCAGGATAATTGCACACTTGTTTTGTCCCATGTTTATGCAATGTGTATTGACAATACATTCAGGCACTTCCTAAATAGGACAGTGCACTGTAGAATAACATTGATGGGTTACGTGTGAATAGGTTATCTGATATTGTAACACAATTTCAAGTATAACCATTGGAGTGCAGACATACATTAACAGACTGACTTAACTGAGTCAACATCCCTCTGAAATCCAGATAACTTGTCAAAATGCAATACAGACATTCAGATATTGTGCAACTGAAACAAATAATTATTTGTTGTAATTTTTTTTTATTCTCTGCCTGAAACACAGCACTGACAAGCTTAGTTGTGCTGTGGATAGCAAAGTATTAGCACGTGTGTAGTCATATGTGAAGTGTTGAACTTAGAATAGGAATTAGCAGTAGGTTATGGTGCCCTGGGCTGCTTTTCGTACAAAAAAAACATTATACAGATACAAGTATATATGAATCTGATAGAATACAGAAAAGATTGTATTATGGGCATGTTTCATGTGTCATGATTTACACATTTGTCAAGACAGTTGCAGTTATTCATTCCTTATATGTATGCTACAGGTGTATTGTGAAACACATGAGGAACCAAGCATGTTATCGCTGGTGGAAACATAGCTTATGGAAATGTTGTGAATCCAAGAGATTTACTGCATGGCACAGAAATAGTGAGAAGAGGTGGATAGTGAGTGCAGGTATACTCGATACATACATACTAATGCATTATTTTATGTTTCTTTTCTGCACATATTTGTGTTGTGTACCGTTTGCTTTATTGGCATAATTATTCATGCAAGCTCTGTACAAGACAGGCTTCACAATAGGGATCAAACACATTAGCATAGCAGCAGGATAATTGTGTTAAGGAAAGGTGCATCTATTTACACCCACAAGAGTCATACAAAGCATTCAAAAATAGTTAAGCATGCATCAGGATTCAAACCCTGAGACTATTGCAAGAAAAACCTGCAGACCTGAGCATTATCACAACATAACACATAGGAACACCTACTTTACCAGGTTCCCTTGTTACAACAGATTGTAGAAAAGGAGAATGCATGTATCACTCATCAGCCTCATCACAGCTGCAAGCTGCACATTCAGCTCTTCAGCTTTTTCAAAAGTAGATTAACCTGACAGCATAGCTAAGTACAGCAGTGCAAAGGACACCACAGTAATTCTGTCCAAAGGTAAAAGCTCACAGGATTCTGTCATAAGCTATGTATTTCCATTTAGCCTCTGTTTCAGTTGTTGTTCAGTGTCATTTAGCCTCTGTTTCAGTTGTTGTTCATTGTCAGACATTGTGCAAATGTACAGGAGGAATGTCACAGAAGGGAGAAGATTCAGTGTCAGGGTAATATGGAGGCAAGGGGAAAGTAGATTATGACAGAAGAACAATAATGTTGACACATAACAATATGTAGGCAACATATACACATAAAATAGTGTACTAAAACCAGTCAGTAAAATTTAGCTAATGCCTGGATTAGAACCCTTGAAAATATGGCTAATTAGAATGTAATTCAGCTACTTATGCTTTCAGTAGCATATTCTGCAGTTTACCTTTATGTTGTGGCTCTACACTAAGTGTAAAGCCATTTAAATGAACACAAAATAACATGCTATGCTGTGTGCAGTGTGCAGTGTTGCCTACATGATAGCTGCACTTAGTGTAGCCGATAATGATTTGTCTTTAATGTTAAGGGAATAGCTGGATTTCTTGTAAAATAAGGGCCCAACATCTTGTTGAACTTTACAAACCAAATGGTAGAGAAAGTAAAGTGCTTACTTACAGGGGAAGACAGCAGTAGTCCTGATAAAGTAAGTTGTGTATGAATGTAGTAAAAAGGTGTTAGTATTTCATTACGGGTAATCCGTTAGGTTTGCTGAGTCCCAAAACATAACACAATTTGGCCCAGACAGAGTGCAAAAGAGTCATGACTCTACCGATCTTATTCAATATGAGCTGCAAAGTTTTCATGTTGCTTGGGGGAAGATGATGTGCAGTAACAGTGCATATCCCACCACATAAATAACACTGTTTCCTGTTGGCAGACAGGCTGCAGGTGATGCATATTTATCTGCTTTGTAAGCAACTTTTTCCTCTGCATAAGTACCTTGGAAGAAGTCCATTCAGTGTGTTGGAAAATAGTGGTGGGACAGTCTAGACAGCTGTGTATTTTAAAAGGTGGACCTGAGTGGAAGGGCAGTTGTTCAGGTGATCTAGCAAAATGTGAGTGGCTTTCAACAGCATTTGTAGGATGACAGATGTTATATTGGTTATCTTCTGTCAATACTGGTCCACAATAGCTTGTTTTTGAACCAATCACAGACTTTACAGAATTCTTTCTGGAGTACTGTTGCCATAACTCAGTCCACACAGAAGGCCACAATCCTGAGGTGGCCTGAAATAGGTCATTAATAAAATAATGAAAACAAGTCATGGCCCAGACCAGAATCCTGAGGTGTTTGTGTAGATACTTTAGCTCTCTGAAAGAGATAGTCACCCACCATAACCTGTATTACAGCTAGCTTTTGAACCAGATGAGAGAGACATCCCCACATCCAAGTCTGGGTATGTGTCAGAAAGTAACTGACTAGATTAATCATCTTGTTAGGTAAAAAAAAAATCCCTTCAAAAGACATTCATTGTCAGTATTAGTATTAGGGCATTATATGTCTTACTAAATCCATGCTTGTCTTACAAAAGGATGCCCTGCAGCATTGTGCATTATTTTGGGTATCTTACCGCTTGGGGATTTTTAGCTACTGTCTTGGTGACACAAGTGAGATTGTAATTATGCCTTTAACTAGAACGCCAGAAATACCTTTTTTATAAATATTGCCTTTCTATTTGCTTAAGTATGTATGTTAAGTATTTCCCACTGCTTTATTTGTTCTATGTATGTTTTGCTGTACAGCAAGGTGTTGTGCCATGTGCTTTTGTAAGTGGAGTCGACAGGTTAAACTGAGCCCAGTATTTCATATGTGACTGTGTCATATTCATCTGAATAATGAATGCTTGATTCTTCATACTGTACTTCATTTAGTTGCCGCTAGGATCCAGTTATATTTCAAAACTACCCATTCTGGATCAATCAACTTCATCATTTAACAAAAGAATGTTTATTTATTTATTCATTTATTTATTCATCATTAGTCTATTTAAATGCGCGGGTTAATCGAGTTAATTTATAAAAATGTACAAGACTGGAAGTGGGCTTGCAATCAGCAGTAAATTTGAAGCTATTAATCTTAGAAACAAGAAAAATAGTGGATTATTTCTATTAGGATGGAATATTGCTGACAAGAGAATGATAAATTATCTATCTGAGGCAGAAACTATGATATGCAGCAAAATTTCATTTTCAGCACTGAAATGCATTCCTAAAGGATGCTCCCTGGAGCCCACTTTCTTAGTGAATGAACACTTAAGAAAAACAATAAAGATTCTCCACTCCTGTTCTCCTCCCTCTCTGAATGACCACTGCTCAGTCATGACTGAGCATACAAAAAAGTCAACCATTTTCTACAGGTCATTTATCAAAAACTTTCCCTTCCTGCTTTACTGAACCTAGGCACAATGGTCTGGTCCCTAGTTCGGACAAAGGATGATCGAGATACTGGTGTGATATCTGTCCATCCACCCATCCATCTGTTCATCCATCCACAACATCTTTTTTTTCTGTGAAATATCCTGTAAGTA
>NC_056735.1:148085208-148140208 GCF_019279795.1 Protopterus annectens | reverse complement strand
ACCCATTCTATGTATGTCTTTTAAAAGCCACTCGACCACGGGGAGGACATGCAGACTCCACACAGAAGGCACTCCAGACGAGAATCGAACAGTTTCAAAAATCACATAGGATGATGGGGGATTTAAAAAAAATTGTGTGAACAGGTAAATCAAGTCTGAAAAGTAGGGGCATGCCTTCAAAAATAGGTACACCATTTGCATGGGTAAGTCAGGCCTTAGAATAGGAGGTGTTCCTCCAAAAGAGGGACAGTCGTCATGCTTAAAGAAATGGCGCACAGAAACGGTCATCTGTAGAACACAAAAAGGTGCATATGGGGAATATAGCTAACTTACTTTATTTGGCATCCAGCAAGACATTCTCGACAACCACCAAACCAACATAAACAGTCTCAGTTTTAAAACATTTATATTTCAGTATTTTTGGCAACTCTTACCATTGTCCTAGTAAATTTCATTTGACAGTAATCAAAGAGAGAAAGACACTAACAGAACAGACCTAATTTCAGTGCAAGATGGACTGCCTGTGCTAACACTGCTACTGCTGCAGTAATTGTAAGATATTGTCATGTAGAAATAAGCATTCAGAGTGCACAGTGGTCAACAGTCCTTCAGTATACTCTGACAGCATAATATGACAGTGTACCTTTGAGATGTTGATTTATTGTCCAGGATGGAAATTTTCGTTTGATTCCACGTATCATATCAATAAGAATTCCTGTGCCTTGATTGAGGTGAGCTTCACTGTCCCAGGTTCCAACCAGCTTGTGGTAGCGTTTATCAACCTAAAAGTTTAGAAGCATAAAGAGCATTTACTGTATATCTTTTGCTGAGAAATGACATTATTATCAAAGAAATATGTTTTGAAAGTTATAAATTAATACTGTAGTAGAAAATTAATGACTGTAAAATTTAAGAAAGGTATATACATGTGCACACATGCACATGAACATTTGCATGCATACACACACACACACACACACACACACACACACACACACACACACACACACACACACACACACACACACACACACACACACACTATACATGTGAAATATTTGCCAGATATTGTTTTAAATTATGAAGAAAACTGTGGAGAACAAAAAACATTTTTCAGTCCATTTTTAAAAGCAGTCTATGACCAAGGTAAACCTTCAATACACACTAAATGGTATTAATTTATCTTACTGATGTTTTAACACTAAGCTAAAATTTACAAAGATATAATTTTAAAATAGCAGTCAATCTTGCTTATAATTCACCAAAATGATTTACATATTTGTGTTTTCTTGGAGATGTTAGTAAATTCCATATGTCCAATCTGTTCTTTATGTCAAAATAGAATCAGTAATGAAAAAATGTTTACACACACTTCTAAGAGCAATAGTACGGACTAGAATTTAGTTATTAAGCGTCACTAGTAAAAGTTAATGCAGGCAGGTAGAAATTAAATTCAAATTAATTAAACTGAACACATGCAGAGTAAGGATAAAATAAACATTTTAGGCGCCAATTGTGTTTTTTAATTAAAGTGGTTACAACTGCCTCATCTCAGGAAGTGCAAAGTCTTCACCCTGTAGTGGCATCTACATTTGAATAATTTGTCAACAAACTCTAACAATGAATATGATAAGGGTGAGGTAACAGCATTGTTAAAGAGATGCTTCATCCACCTTTTTTCTAGTTATAAAGTATATATTCTATAAGATAGCAGTCATTATAACACTGATCATTCAAATTATCCTTAACATTACATTAAGTGCATCATGGGCTAACTTTACATTAACAATTTTACGGGCTTTTATGTCAAAATCTGATACGTTGTTCACAATCAAGACATTTCAAAACTGCAGCTCTCCTGTTTTCAGAGTCATGATCAGCTGTAGAACTGTTTATATCTATGAAGGTTTTCTTTATTGACCTCCTAAAATAAGAATTTTTACTAGAACTGTTCTTTTTGTATATCTGACCTTTTTAGGCAGTTCTTGCAGCCCTATAACTTTACTTGCAGACACAACTAGAAAAGCTTCTCTCTACATCTCATGCATATCACATTTCTACCTCTATATGCCTTCAATAGTACTAGATATGATAATCCTCATTCTTCTTTATCCTTGTCTTGTACACATTCCCAAATCCCTCCTGTACAGCTTTCCGTCTTCCTCATGAGTTTCATGAGTTCTTGGCCCAGCTGCTTGGCCGACTATGTCAACTTCAGGTTGAAAACTATCAAATGGCTTTTGTGTTTTCACTTTATCACCAACCAGTAAATCTTGTAGTCACAGTTTCTATCACAAAAGCATTTCAGTCTGTCCGGCTTTTTTCCCAGCATGCCCTTTCATTTTTATTGTTTTCTAGGTATCAGTAATGCAGCTGAAGTACATAATATACCTTATCAGCCTACTACCTATAACAGCTGAGTTGGAGAGAGAATGTCTCTGCCACGGGGTATTCTTATATTCAGAAATTGCATGATAACAATCCTAACGGAGCTTCCTGCTTATCTTTCTCATAAGACTTTTCACTGTTTGCAGACTTCTCTGTACTTGTCCCTTTGGTTGTGAACAGTGAGCGCATATTTGGGCCTTATATGTTTGATTACCTACTCATGCTCAACTTCACAGAATTTCAGACTTTTATATTGTGGACTATTGTCAGATAAGACAACAACAGGTAATAATATAGACTACTGCAGTAATCCTACTTACACTGATATCAGTCTAGTCATATCAGGGAGTGTGGAATAAAGTGTCATATCAGGGAAACTGGAATAATAATCTACGTATGTAAGATAGATGGTTTTCTTGAATTAAAACAAATCTCTGCCTCCTTTAATCCACTGATGTCTTATTGATGGGACTATTATTATTATTATTATTATTACGATGATATGCTCTAAATGCACAACTTTGCACTGCATACTTCTTGTGATGATAAATAAGGTAGTGCTGCTTGAGTCTTTAAATATGGCCAATATGTATTACAGACATTTTCACTTTAAGACAAGCAGCCTTAAGAATATATGCATCCCAGAATGCACTGCATCTAGTGCACAGGGCTTGTGTGTGTTCAAGATGACTGAACTATTAACATTGTTTTCACTGATCTACCATTTTACACAATAAAAGTTGCCTCTGACTAAAATGCTGGAATATCCTGGTGTTAAACTCACAACTAACCAGTATTACTGGTAACCAGAAGTGTGCATCATGTTAGAAACTATGTGCAAAGGAGAAATACAAATGATAAAGTAATAAGCACAAAATTACTGAGAAAATATGGCTTAGTACATAATGACCAGGTAGTCATAAATGAGAGAAAACCAGGATAGTTTCTCCAGTACAGAGCTGTTCACAAAAACAACATAATATATAATTATAAAATATGTGCATACCAGCTGAGGTTGATACACCAGCTATGCATAAATAGGAAAATAAGCCATCGAAACCAAGAACAAATTGGATAATATGAATGACAAAAGAGAAAAGCAATACAATTTGTGAGTAAAAATATTGTCCATGAGTATCAAAGTAAAACAAAAATGATCTAAATAAATAATAGGATGCAAAGATGACAAGATCATGAAAAATATGGATAGATAAAATGTATTTGGTCAAGTAATAACAAGAAATTGTGACAAACAACAACACGGTATTCCAAGACCAAAAAGTTGCAGAATGCCTTTAGGACAGAATGTGGCCCCAGATTTTCGGGCACTGTAAATTCAAGTATGATCTCAAAACTGCAGATTCAAAATATAAGTCAAGACATCAGTAAAGTTAAACCTTGCAAAGAATAAGGCCTTCCAAAAGTCATTGTTTTTAAATATACACATTCATGACACTATGTGCTTCATACTTATCTAAAGCAAATAAATACTGTGATCCACTGTCATCTGCATATTAACAAAGTTCACAAAATACTCTACGCCAGCATATAATAAGCGAAGACATAAGTTTCAAGTATTACAAGTGAAGGAATATGACTCCATTGCAGGAGTATGGAGGAAGGATTAACAAACTGACTTCTGCTTTGACATAGCAACACTGTGGTGTAATAGTAAGAATCTGCTTTGAAGCTAAGGGTTCTAGAAATAAATCTGGGTCTCTGTTCACTAAATGCATACTGTTCTGCATGCTGTCCTATATGGGTCTCTGTTCACTAAATGCATACTGTTCTGCATGCTGTCCTATATGGGTCTGTGTTCACTAAATGCATACTGTTCTGCATGCTGTCCTATATGGGTCTGTGTTCACTAAATGCATACTGTTCTGCTTGCTGTCCTATATGGGTCTCTGTTCACTAAATGCATACTGTTCTGCATGCTGTCCTATATGGGTCTCTTTTCACTAAATGCATACTGTTCTGCATGCTGTCCTATATAAGCATGAATTTTTTTTGTGGTTACACTGGTTTCTACTCAGATCCCCAAAACATGCTGGTTGTTTCGCTACAAATAATTGTGCATATGCACATAATATTTATCCTTGCCTTTGTGGTCCAAGTCATGGTTGAAAAACTTCCAGGGAAGGACCAGTTTATGTGCTCCATTCGCAAATAAATAAAGAAATATATCAATAAATAATATATTGGTATATAGAAAAGCCTCATACTTCTCTGTTGTGTTTGTAAGGACATACAGCCAGCAGAAAAGGTCAGAAACATACATATGCTGCTAACAGGAGGAAACCTGTTACAGTCATTTCTTCAGGTTTCAAAGACTTCCCAAGACTACCTTTTTCTGCACAATTCATCTCTTGCCATTGCCAGTTACCCGAGTAGACTTTACAGAGCTTTGCTTCTTGATGAACAAAACTGCACCTTGTCTATATTCCATGGTTCCAAGCTTCATGGGGTATATGTTAGTAGCAACACCTATCTCATATGGTTCCAGGCTTCATGGGGTATATGTTAGTAGTAACACCTATCTCATATGGTTCCAGGCTTCATGGGGTATATGTTAGTAGTAATACCCATCTCATATGATTCCAGGCTTCATGGGGTATATGGTAGTAGAAACACCTATCTCATTTTCTAGGTGGAGAGAGAAAAAAGCTATAGCATTTCTCCAGTAAAGGTCTGTAAGATTGGCTTTTATCAGTTCATCACTGTTCCTCTAGTCCTCTGTGAACAAAAGGTAACAGCATAAAGACTGTGACAGTAAACAGTTGTGTTGAGACTTTCTGAACTTTGCTATTCCATTATTTTACCTTGTTAAGGAATCTACTTATTTTATCCAAACGTGTATCGCACAACTGTATACATATATCTAACAGGCTACTTGGATCAGAAGAATGAAGACTTGAATGTGACCCACAAGACTCAGGGTCATTTAATGGGCTGGGTACCAGAGAAGTTAAAATTTAGCAGGAAGAGAACAATGAAGCATCTGTGTCCTCACGTCTCTCAGACATGGGGAGTGTGAGCATATAATGGGTATGCTTTACTGTCACAGTTCCCACAGTAGTCGAAGCAGGGCATTTCAGAGAAGACAGTCACACTTCCTTGTAATTTGCACATTGCACACCCTCACTTGATGAGATATCCTGCATGCTGTGGGAGACAGAGCTTACTTACTACTACCAAATCCAGTGACCATCCTCACAGGCTTCATAGCTGATGCTACAGTCTCCTTCCCTCTTTGCCTCCTAGCATCATTGATCAAGTCATCTGCCCAGACAGATATGGGTACTGACAGTCTGGGATAGAAGGTAATACAATTGTGGTAGTCTTGGACATTGAGGTAGAGTAAAGAAAACTAGAAGCAGATGTCTTATTGCCATAGGGACCCTTGAGACTCAGCCCACTAAATCAATGGCATAAAAAAAAATAAACTATGTACACTAGGTCAGGTATTGCCTGATTAGTGTGCTGTAGTGGAATACTTAATATTTCATTTTTCTTAAGGGTGATTCCACCTAAATTGCAGTCAAGAGCTTTATACATGGTCTCAGAAATTGCAAGGCAATGCCTACAGTATATGAATCTCACACTAACCAGGATGCCAACTATTTTTCTTCCTTTGCAAACCCAAAGTCTTTCTAACCACTTTAGCAATGTGAGTGTCAAAAAGAAAGGCTGTCAACCTTGGGTCCCCCAGGGTCCCTGATAACCTTCTCTGCTTAGTGTGACTGCCACCTATATGGTAGCTTGGGGTTACCCTTGTTTTTCCCGGTTTTGACTATATACATTTTTGCATTTTAACTGGCCATGGCTCTGGCACCAGCTTTCATCTGTTTCTTCGTCCCTTCTGAGGATATCCAAACTTTGTCAGCCAAAGTCCTCCCATGTTGTGAGACATCATCAATTTTGTACCAGGCCAGGATTTTAGTACACCAGTGAAAAGTTCTGCATTTTGGTAAATTGTTGAGCATTCTTAATCTATCAGACCATGTCTGGATAACATCCAGATTCTTCTACAGTTACTCTTTATTAAATATAGTTGTTACAATCCACTTATGTTGTATTGACGACCTCAGAAAAAGGTTGAAACTTGGCACATCTACAGCTAGTGGCATTTGACAATATTGGCCTGGATGTATCTGTAAAGACTTAAAAAGTCATGTGCAATTGGGCATTCAGAAGCCATGTAGCTGAAACACTGGTATTTCCTTAAGTGGTGTTTTGCATATTCCATGGGCCTCCACTAAGACAGCTTTAAGGATTTACACAGTAAAGACTCTAGCTTGTTTAGGTCTTTATTGTAGTTTTTACTGAATGGTTTGTCTGTGACATTTTTTTACCCTTTGGGTTGAATAAAACTTAATGGTTGTTAACTGCTCGCACTTTTGTGTCCATTGTTTATAGATAAACTATGTTGGAGTCACTGACTATAATGTTATTAAGTAATGCACTGATAAGTAAGGGGGATATTATCATTGTTCTATGGGGCTCAGTAGAAAAATATGATCCTCAAGTAAGAAATAGTACTAAGAAAGAGAAAAATCTCATCAACATTTCTTTAGTTACATCAAGCAGCAGGGCAAAAACAAGCTGATGACAAATGTTTCCGGATAACATTGTCTGTTCATTTTTATTTTAAATTTATTTACTGGCGAAGCCTGACTAGGTATGAAACCCCTTTTCATCTGAGGTCAGGGGAGAAAAGATTTGGCATTAAAGTACAATGCTCAAACATTTCTATCAGATTTATGACGAAGTTCATGCTTGATAAACATGGATGAAGAATATAGATGTTGCATTATTTGTCAAAACTTCCTAAGCCTCAGTACAGCTTTCAGGTAACTATCAGTTCTGATATGTTAGTGCACACAATATAAAAACATGTATTGTCTAGTAAACACAAACTGTTTTGGATACTATCAAATAAATAATTAGTGATTAGCCTAATAACCACTTTCCCTTTGTTACCCCTTTGGACAAGTTCTTGTTCAGCATCTCTCAGCTTGGAACTGAGATCCCCACCTTAGCCCCCATGTATCTTCACCTTCCTATACCCCATGTCTCAACATTTGTATGCCCCATCCTTTCATTTTAAATAAATTTAAAATTTTGTTCAAGATATTATATAAGTCACTTGAAAAACCTGACAGGTCTAGCACCCCAGTATCTTTCATGTTTAACTGCCTCCCAAAAAAGGTTGCCTTCAGCTTGACCTACATTTTTATCTCTCTCTCTCTTTTGACATTTTACCATCAGCATTTAAATAACATGCCATTACCGGCTGTCTTAAGGTTCTCTTCCAGGCACTCTTGAGTCCTGCACCCCTAGCTAAATACTCAGAAGGACTACATGTAAGCAGGCACTTTATCATGTCTAGAAGTATGGTCTCATCACAATCCAAATATGGGTTCTGTAAGGGTTTTAACACATTAACTGCAGCCTTTGAAATTAGAGATACCATATTCTTCAACAAAGGCAAATTGCTGCTTACAGGCAATACTTTTGAAAGCTTTAAAACAGTATTAGTCAGTAGCTCTCCCACACCCTTTGGTTTTTAAATTGAAATAGATGAGCTTTAACAAGAATTCAGCTAAATGTTTTAGAAATTATCTAGAAATTATCTAGACTATACAACACTCCAAGTTGTTACTGGTCATACCAAATCAGACAGAGGATGGCATAATGCATACATTCCACAAGGCTCTGTCCTGGGACCTACTTTTCACACTTTATAAATGATCTTACCTTTGAGATACCCAACATTCAGATCACCCTCTACAGGATTATGCTTTTTAGTTTTTTAAATCAGGCAAAACTACGTAAGCAGTCTGAATGCATATCCAAAATTACTCCTTTAACATCTGGAATTGGTTGACTGCCAATAACCTTCTGGTGAGTTCCAAAGACCACACTCACTCTCTATAGCACAACAAAATGTTCAAGGATGTTCCATCACTCTTGATAACTGACCTTATGTCCTTCTTATTTGGGTTGTCCTACACTTGGATGAGTTTAAATTGCAGATTTCTGTTCCCTGATCCCCACAGAGATTCACAGCTTACAGAGTATCCATTTGTGTCTCAACAGTTATTTAGAGTTTTTCAGCTTTTTTTCTCCTCAGTTTTATGACTGTGCAGTGAGAATGCATTTTTAAGGGGAGTTGTGATAGGGACGAGGCGTACCTTATGTGGGGGTGAGGCTTATTCATACCTGCAAAACATTTTTTTCAATATTTTCTCCATGCAGCTGAAGCTTTGTCTGTTTTGTTTAATATGGATGAAGCATTGATTGATTTTCACTTAAGAAAATATAGACAGAGTATTCATATGCTCAAAGACCAACATATATTTTGGTGCATATGAGTTCAACCATTTCTTTAAATGCCATACAAGATTCATGTTGATAAAGATCTTGATCAGAAGGAGTACTCCTATAAGTTACCCAACCTTCTAACATTTGACAGCAGGAAATCAATGAGCATATAAACACATTACTTTCTTAACTTGAGTATACCCTTACTTTAGTTACTCACAGTTAACTGCATAATACCAACACACTGAGACTACAGTTACTCACAGTTAACTGCATAATACCAACACACTGAGACTACAGTTACTCACAGTTAACTGCATAATACCAACACACTGAGACTACAGCTACTCACAGTTAACTGCATAATACCAACCCACTGAGACTACAGCTACTCACAGTTAACTGCATAATACCAACTCACTGAGACTACAGCTACTCACAGTTAACTGCATAATACCTAGAGTTTCTCACAGTTAACTGTACAATATCAACACACTGAGACTACAGTTAGAGTCTTTTGATTCATTTCCTTATCGGACCACCAAGCAAATTGTTTTCTGATATTATAGAATGTTAACTGCATAATACCAACTTCAGTTATTGCTAATACCAACTCACTTACCAACCCACTGGACTACAGCTTCTGCATAATACCAACCCACTGGACTACAGCTTCTCTGACACTTAAATTCCTAAATCCAGAATATTACCCAAATCCGAACTCATTTATTTTGAAAATCATTGATAAATACTGCAACTGAGACAAAAATGGGGCCAATGGGATCATTGATGTACAAGGGATAACAAACTGAAAATAAAAATTGAGAAAAATAAAATTATAGATAAAGACAGATAGATATTTAGAGTGATAGACAGAGTAATAAAATGAGTTTCAGAAGTGACTCTGATCAATGTTAAATGACTACAAGAAGTCAGTTTTCCTAATATGAGCCCATAGGTGGGCATACAACAGTCTGCATTTTATTTTCTCTCATAAAAATGAAATGTGCCAATTCTGCTTTTGCCAGAGCACTAGATACCATAGTCCTAAAACTTTAAAATAAACCCAACACTGACAACTCACAAAAGCCTAACAAGACCTCTCAGACCATAAAATGTAGCATGAAAAACATATTTCATAGAGCAAACACAAAATGTACCACCAGAAGCAAAGGAGGTAAACAGCAAATTGGTGGTAAATGTAAATGACAGCAATTGTGCAACAACGCTAAGCTTCCTTGATTAGTATTTAAATTAGGGCTGAAAAAAGTACTTCAAAAGCAGCTAACAGACAGACTAACATATTCATTAACATACTTACAACAACATACAGGACAAAGTCACAGCAATTTTTCCAGGCATGGAAAACTACAGTAACAGGACTATAAAATGTTTAGAATTGTTAAATATTATACAATACCTCCCGTAAAACGTGCACGCTGATTGGCCAGCCCAACCAGCGTGCCCGTTGTAAATCCCTCAATATACTACGGAAAAGTCTGGTCGCCCAGACTTTTTCCGTTAGTATAAAACACTGTCTCGCTATGTTAAAAGAGTTTAACATAGTGACACAGGTTTAAAAAAAGCAACGGAGATCTCCATTGCTTTTTTTAAAGCTGTCTCGCTATGTTAAACTCCTTTAACATAGCAATATTAAAGCAACGGAGATCTTGCGATCTCCTTGAAAATCATTGATAAATACTGCAACTGAGATAAATGGGGCCAATGGGTTTAACAAGGAATAACAAACTGAGAAAAATAAAATTATAGATAAAGCAACGGAGATATCCGCTGTTATAAAATGAGTTTAAAGTGACTCTGATCAATGTTAAACCCATTTAACATAGAAGTCAGTTTTCCTAAAGCAATGGAGATCGCAAGATCTCCATTGCTTTACTGTTTCACTATGTTAAATGGGTTTAACATAGTGAGACAGCTTTTACAAGCACGGAGATCATAGTCCGCTTAAAACTTTAAAATGTCTCGCCATGTTAAAGCCATTTAACATAGCTAAACAGTGCTTTTGCCCACAGCTCTGATGTAGCATGAAGGCATGCGCAGTACATCAGAACTGCCGAGAATACCAGACAGCTGCGGAAGGGCAGTAAAGATTGGTGGTAAATGTAAATGCCATTATTTAAGAAAAGTAATTATTTCTTTTCTTAAATAATGTCATTAAATAGCAATAACCACTTCTGGGTGTGGTAATGCAGATTTACCCACGGTTGCATATTCATTAACATACTTACAACAACATACAGGACAAAGTTACAGCAATTTTTTCCAGGCATGGAAAACTGCAATAACAGGACTATAAAATGTTTAGAATTGTTAAATAATATTTTAAGGCAAGTCAAACCTCCTACCACCTTCCACACATCCCTTGCCAAAGTCAGTAAACAGCTCTGAGTTTGCATCCAGAACTGGTGTTAGCATCTCCTTGGAGGCCCCCAGCAGATGTCAGGTTGGGGGCACCCTAGACACTTCCAGTCTACATGTCATTCTGTAACTGCCACCCTTCCTAAGCAACCTTTTCGTTCATGCTGCAAACATTTAGGAGCAGTACATACAGACTGGCTTTTAGCTACAATATTCGTACATTACAACAGGCCTGCGTACCACACTATGTTGGCCCATCTCACAAAGGGGCATTTACAGTTATTGGCATTTAGTTGCAACAATAATACATTACAACAACTCTATGTACAGGTCTGGACTTAGGTGAAATGGTGCCCTAGGCCTACTGTTTCAGCCGCCCTCCCCACATACACACAATACCCTCCAGTCTTCCTCTGTCACCCCCCACCACCACCATCTTGGGCTCCCCACAGCATGCACATTATTTTTTCTTCCTTTTCTCTCATTTTGCTTTACTCTTCAGCTTTTTCAAGAAGCCATAATTTCCTATATGATCTGAAGTGCATTTTAAAGTTTTTTTTTTCTTTTTACACAACCTTTTCATCCAATGATGGCTTGAACAGAAATTATGATTAAGGAAAGAAATTGTGTTGCTGTTCATCTTTAGTTTTCCTTGCATCCTTTCAACACATCTTTCCTGACCAAGACAGCCCAGTAATAACCATTTAGGAAATAACTCAAGTAAGCCAGGACCCAAGAAGCCATGGGGTTATAGATGTACTGGGGTGTATTTTAGGGCATTTTCCCAGCCTTTTAATCCAGTGGTGACCTAAACAAGAAAAACAGGAATAAGAAAGGAATTTCAGTCTAGTTTTTCTTTTCTTTCAAGGAAGACATAAGTTGTACCCAAGGCTTAATTTTCAAAGATCACAAAATTGTAGCTCAAAATAAACAAGCAAGCCAATTTTTGTCTAGATACACAGGCACTGTCTGGGAACTGCCTGCCTCCCAAACCCACTAAAATTACTGCCTATGCATCCCTCTGGTGTTAGGGTGGGATGAAAGCATAGGTTCAAACTGCCACAGTCATGTATTTCAAGTGACTGCTGAAATACACATACATGGCATGCCTCCTCCCTCCTCAAGCCAAACTGTCAAAGACAGCTATCTGCTTATGTGCCTGAAGTGTGATTGTGAGAAAAGTGAAACAATATTGATTACAGTAATGTATTCTACTCCGTTGTCTCTAGACAGTACACTGCCCTACACAAGCTACAGTAACCTTCTTTGTATGCCTCTGAGGTCTGTAAGAAAAGTAAAAGAAACAATGACTACACTGTCCTCAGCCAAAACACAAGCTACACCTCATGTGCATACCTCTAAGGCTTGACTGTGATGAAAATAAAACAAGTAATAACAACACTCCCCCTCCCCCATATAACCAGCAGCAGCTTTCTGTACACACTCACTTGAGCAGGGTTAATTTTAGAATGGGTGCATTTGAGAGCAGAGGACATCATCAGCTTTATCCTAGCAGGATCATATCACAACCCTATTCAGGTTAAAGATTGTAATCAGAGAACTGATAAGTTTTCTCCTCATTTTTCCCCAACCAGCAATAGCTTTTGTGTGGACCCTGCACAGTCAAGGATGATTAAGGGAGCCCCCTGTATCCATTTATACAGTTTGGGCAGTTGGGGCCACCAGGCTCCTAGAAGATCTAACTGTCTGAATGTTCTGTGATATACTTTATGCCTAACTTTTAAAATATAATTACTTGTTAGGTACATTTTTTACCGATACCCAGAAGAATAATGTATGTGTCCTGGCATTATTGGGTATGTGTACACATAAATCACTGATATTTTTTACACACACATACTCACACACACACACACACACACACACACACACACACACACACACACACACACACACACACACACACACACACACACACAC
The DNA here is from genome assembly GCF_019279795.1 of Protopterus annectens. NCBI lineage: Eukaryota > Metazoa > Chordata > Ceratodontiformes > Protopteridae > Protopterus > Protopterus annectens. Next base: position 148,127,173 of record NC_056735.1, on the reverse strand, counting down.
ACACACACACACATGCATAAGCCATAGCAATACTAAGTTTACTTTAATTTCAGCAAATAGCAATACATTGTACAACACTGGTACTGGCACACCAGATCAGTGATTGCCCTTTAGCAGTTGTCAAACAGCAGCAGGGGTAAGTCACTTTTATTTACCTCAGTGAGGAGTAATGCATGCCTGTCACTGTCCCTGATTTCATAGACCTTCCTTGATTTTGCCTCAGTAATTTTGCTCTGTTCTTTGTAAAAATTTTGATTTGTTTGTAAATCGTTCAGGATTAGAGACAGTCAATAAATCCAGACATCATCGTTTTACACTTATTGCCCAAAAAAATGCATGTTGATGCAAAAATGCTATTCTATTAACTTTTTAAATTGAATTAGAGCAATATTCAAAATATGTTCCTGATTTTGAGCCTTTATTCTGATATTATTGGTAATGTGCCAAATTTTTCAATACAGAAGTTGGGAGTAATAGTATCTGGTATTCTGCCAGTATTAATAAAATTCCCCGAAAGAAAAAATCATCTCTGAAGATTGGAAGTGTCAGTTCTTCTTAAAATCCAAGGTATGCACTTAGATTGGTCACTCTGGGCTGCTGATCTCTCTAGTGCTTACCTTGCTTATGTTCATTATCAGCTTTATCCTAACAGGGTCATACCACAGCCTGTTCAGGTTAAAGATCACAATCAGAAAATTAATATATTTTTCTCCTCATTTTCTCCAACAAGCAGTAGCTTTTGTGGGGCCCCCACACAGTCAAGGATGCTTAAGTGGGGGCCCTTGTAGCCACAGGTATTGCAGGTGCCTAAAGCTGGCTATGTTGTTAGTTTTAGTGGCGAGAAGGTCCACTAGCAGAGTTTAACTAAGCCAGGGGCACTATGTCAGTGGTAAAATATTTAATGCAATTGTGAAGGGTTTTGCTTCCTAAAACACTTATTATAACTGGAGATATCTTTGAATTTTAAAGGAGATGTCAATAAGAGTTATTACCCACCTGGTTTGTTAAGTATACAAGATTGTTGTACTAGTTTTTGTTGGCTTGACAGATGTGTTTTAAAATATCAAGATAACTTGCTGTTGCTGGGAGCCCCCAGGAAAAGGGGACCCCCAGTGAATGCAGGGTTTGTTGATGCCTTAAGCCAGCTATGTTTGCACCACAATGCAGAAGATGAAAATACTTTCGTTTTGGCAAAACTCAAAATATTTTCTTCTCTGTTGTTTTCAGCCTGTGAAGGAAAAGTAATTTCTTCAAAACACAGTGCACAGGCAAATATGATCTAAATACTCATGCTTTGGAAAAGGTTGTTACGACATTAAAACATGCTACAACATAATCAAAGGCTAGGAGTTGTTGTTGTTGTTGTTGTGTCTTTTGGCTTTTCCCAAGGGGATGCCACAGCAGAACTCCAGTCCACTAATGATTGGCAGTATATTTTTACGTGCCGAGTTGCCGGTCCTGATGCACAACCTTCAACAAAGGTACGCCCATTCACACATGTCTCCACACAGAAGACGCTCTAGCTGAGAATCGAACCGGACAACATCTTACTGTGAGGCGACAACGCTACCACAGCACCACCACATCAAATGAAAGGCAAGGAGTAAGGAAGTGAAAATGAACAAACAATAGTCTTAATACTGGCCTGGATAACAAATCTTTACGATTTGGTCTACCCCTTATTTTTAGTATTTAAATATTTTTATTGTAAAGCAACAATATTCAAAATAACTGGTGCATATGGAATGAATAGTTTGAGAATTTACAGCATTGCCTACTTACAGATTAACACTATTTACTCAAAAAATATACCTGTGAAAATGAACAAACACATTTCTCCCACAGCATACAAAAAGAAATGACGCAAGTATCAGTCAAGCTTTGCCACCCGTGCTATATTGCTAAGCAGGAACACTGAAATAATGACTTCAAAGAAAACTCTGCGCATACTTCCAGCCCTGAAGTCATCTGTTTAAAGTGTGAACCATAGGAATTATTGAAGGTTTTTACAGAAAGCATCGTCATATAATTTTCAGGAGAAATGAGCTCATATGAATTGTACTTTGAATTACAAAACTATACACATTGTATAGCACAGCTGTGCACTACTACATCAAATAACTGCCATTTTGTAAACCAAACAAACGTCAGTGTTAGCAGTTGTGGCACAATATTACCACGCACAGAAACAGGAAAAACATCTGCAATCCTGCTGGAAAGCTACCTTACCTGCATTAATCCGAAGGCATTGCCTCCATCACCCCATCCATCATGCAGAGCAGCTCCAGCTCGTGACTCCCGTGAGATAATCCCAGCAATCACCGCTGGGTCCATACATAGATTGTCGGCAACATGTTTAATCTTAATCTTGTACTGATTCATTCTGCTTAGGTCAGTTTCAGCCATTTTGCGTGAGGCAGGTACTCCTGTTAAAAAAGTCAAACATCTTTACAATGCATCCTACATCCACTTTACACACCACCTCATATTATTACACTTTTTCAATACAGAAGAACTTAAAAATTTTATTTCAGCATTTCTTCTTTTCCACTTCATGGCTTAATGTATTAGAGCTGATATAGCCTTTTATAGTTTTGCAGCTTACTTACCTTTCCTAGGCTAATTAGCTTTCAAGAAATGAGGATTCTACAATGTTGTACATATGCTTTCTTTTGATGACCTAGTCTTCTAAAGTAGTTTTAAAGTAATTCATGGATCTAGCCGATATCACTTTGCTAGGTTGCAGGAAAATGTGGAAACCATAGCACAGAAAAACCCTAGAGCTGAAAATTTGTTTGACCTTTTAGTCCTCCCTAATAACTTCAGATAAAACACTCCACTGATAGTATTGTATTGGAAATATTTGGTCTGTCATTACAACCAGCTGGCACCTTAGTCCTGACTTGAATAAACTACAATTGTTTGTGAGTTAGATTTCATGCTATATAAAAAAGTGCACTGTGGGGCTTTTGAACCACATTCTCTCCTTTATTATATATTATCATCACTAAGTAGCATATAAGTCACAGTTATGTATAAGTCATTAATATAGAATTGATCAGATGCAGTTCTGGGCCAAATAATTTCAGTTCTGTGTTGTCAGTTAATAGAGTGTTGATTTTTAAGATGCTAACGATAATAATGACACCCTAGATTATTGGGGAAGAAATGGGCCAGGGTTTATAGTTTTGTGAGTGGGAGGAATTAATCAGTAACACAGGGAGATAATAAATATCTAAACTGAGACAGGAGGTTCTTAAGTTCATAGGTACTTAATAGGCTATTGATCTGTGGGGATCTTAAGAAATCTAGCCTTACATTCCCATGGTATATTTTGTAAGTAACCCATAATAGGGCTGAACAAGGATATGTTAGGACATTTACATGTTTCCCCATCCATGAGGGATAGGGGTGCTTAACCAGGAATGAATCTGGCTCTTGTGTTTGGTTAACTGTGCTCTGTGGTACATAAATGAGCAGCAAAACAACTATGCAAGTAGAGAGATCCATGCAGTGAAACACATACATGGAAGCACAAGGCATAGCCAAGTGACCTTGTGCTACAGTGTATAGTTCTTTCAAAAACTGAAAATGGTAACTCACAGACTGAAACATCTCAAGAATAAAGCAGTGCGTGTCACAGCTAAGCTGCATGTGTCAGCACATTCCTTAGCAGGACAGCATAAAGCAGCATATAAAGCTATACATCAATACACTACTTTTAGCTGCAGTACTATCTGTGTCTACAGAAATGGGCACCTAACAGATGCATATAAATGGAGGAAAGGGGTAAATAATAAGGACATAAAGGAGACAGTAACAAACAGAAGTGCATACAGATATAAAATATGTAGGACTGTGGGAGGGGCAACATATGTTTGGTGGGGTTAGAGCCCCATTATTTATTTTATATATAGAGAAGGGAAGAGTTGGAATGTTGAAAGTGAACAGCAGTAGGAAAGAAAGTAGAACAGGGTACAGAGACATGCAGACATACCCATAACAGCACAAAGAAGGGTGCATGTGTACAAAGTAGGATGAGGAACATGAGATGGGTTGAGACAAACAGAACTCAGCCAAATGGAGATGGGAAGAGTTGAACAGCACACAGGGTATGGGGCATGGCACATAAAAAAGGGGGCATACATTGTTGATGATAGGTAGGGATATGAGCATAAGCATGAAATTTGCTGCAATGACCCAGAGGGACATCACTTTGATCTATAACCACATGATGGATCAGGCTGGCTTATGGCATATGCCACACCCTCCCCTGTTGGTCTGATGGTAGGGACTAGCCTGGTGAGTGAAGCTGTTATCTGCCCCAGGAGGATTTCCATCTGGGTCATACACCTGTCTGCTAATCTCACCTCTGTAGCCTTCAGTACCTGCTTGCTATATAAGGCAGTGGTGCCAGATCATCTGCTAGTGAGGGGCCAGCAATCCCCTCTGGTAAGACACTCCCAGCCTTATTACACTCATGTTCCTCAGAAATAGCCTCAGTATGGGCATTCTGCTTTTGAGGTGCCTGCTGAGCAAACCTATCATTCAAACCTGCAGTGAGGAGACATGATGACATGCCATAAATGACTCTGCCCTTACAATAAGCTAAATGTATATAATACACAGGTCAGAATTTGTTTGTAAAACTAACCATGGTTGGCAGCTAGCATCTCCTCCCTCCTGCAAAACATATGCAGTCATAGGCAGCTGATGGTAATGGACTGCTGAGCTGCAGCCCTTCCAAATAAAAAATAGCGGTTATTATTTGCTTCATTTTGTGTTTCTTTTCCTTGAAAAAGATTAATTTTCCCATTTCAAGAATTGGAACTCCATGCATGTGCACACCAAGGTTATTATGTATGGCCCTGTTGGATTTGGAAATTGAGCATTAGTACATGTTCGCAAAGAGTGGCAAGAACTTTTAAGTGTTTTGAATTAAATATATATATATATATATATATATATATATATATATATATATATGGAAAGGCATCTTATGGTTCCCATGATTCCTTGTCTAGTATTGTTCCCATTCCTATATTCCTACAGTCTTATAAATATAGAAATGATGTGACTCATTTTGGTTATTTTGCAACAGCTCAGCATTTACATTATTGCCCCCACATAGAATAAGATGATTACACCTTATTAGAAGTCCTCTTGCCTTTTCACTTGGTTGGAAACAATGTTTCAATCAAATGTTTCAATCAGGGTTATCTGGACTAGATGGAGAACCAAGCAGCCTTTTTCCCTAGTTTATGTTGCATTAGGTGACTGATACATGAGGCAGTCTGACTCAAAACTGAAAGAATTTTCACATGGCTGATGGAACTATGTATGTGTGCACGGGTGGGGGTTACATTGGGTAACACCTTTGCATTGTATGAACTTGATGCCAGTAAGCTGAAATATATCACTGTGGCCATTACTTTCGAATTTAAACATTCATCCAATCATAAACTTTTGTGGTGCACACAGTCAGTAATGTAGCAGTGAATGATGGTTACAGACACAGTGTTTGGATGAAAGTGGATCACCTCAGCTGTCCTTTTAAAGAGTTGTGCATCTGATCTGGCAAACTCAGAGTGAGTAAAACCAGCTGAAATACATTACTGTGGCGATTACTTTTTATGTGATCACAACAGGACATATGAAGTGCAGACAGTCAATAAAGTGAATAAATAATGAAGCAGCTTGTGGATGAAAGTGACTGATCCCAGCTGTCATTTTCATGACTATTACTCTGGCTCAGCAGTGGTAGTGTGTGTTTGAGTAGGACAAACTGAAATGCATTGTTGTGACTACAATTACACATTTTTACCACAGTCAGATATCTGAGGTGTATAGAGTCAAAAGCTGCTAGAAAGACTAGGTACTGCTGCAGTTTGTAGATGAAAATAAGTGACTCCAATAATGTTTAAATAGTTGTTGATGTGGCTATTACTATTATTATTAACATTATTATTGTTGAAATTATTTCATTGCACTCAAAGGAAAAACAACAATGTGACTATTGTTATTATTATTCCCATTTATTTAAGTACAGTAAGACATTTGAGGTATATACTGCGAATAATGAAACCATAATACGTAGGTAATGAGACAGTCCCCCAGATTCAGCAAGAAGCCATGCAGGAATAAGTTATTCCTGCATGGCAGGAACCATTCTTGTTCAGCTCAGCAGTGCACCATGCATATGTATGAAGGCGTACTGCCGTGCTGTAAAACGGACATGGTTCCATGAATGAGCACAGGGGGGTGTTGGAGAGCAGAGCTCTCACAATATATATGCCTCCTGCACTCCAGAATTGCCTTTCGGCAATTTAAAATGAGAGAAAATGCTTGTAACACCCCCAACTCATCAGGATAACAAATCTAGTCAAAGTCATAAGGGACAATTGTCCCTACCAAGACAAAAGTTGTTAGAATAACAAATTTAGCATAAGCACATAGCCACACCTCCCAACCCATCAGAGTAAGGAATGTGGACAAAGCCAAAAGGGACAATCATCCCACAAAGCAGAAAGTTAATAGAATAACAGGTTCAGCATTTGCATGGATATTCAGCATTAGCATGGATATTCTGAAGGGTACAAATAAAAAAATACAACAAATATTTTTTTTTAAACATGCAATAAAGTTTAAGCGTAGCTGCACGGGTGTGCCCATTGCTTAGCTACGCTTAGTCCAGCTTAAACAGCACAAGAAGTTAAATAGTAAGAGACATCCAACCTAAGCAGTATTGCAATAGTTTAATGGTTAGAGCGTATGATTTACAAGCAACCTTTCCCGGTTTGATCCCCTCTATAACCATTTTAATGTGAAACCAGTACATAAACATTTTTTTAATAATTAGCTACTGAATAACATATATTTGTTAACCAGAGTAGTATAGTAGGTCCAGATGTGAGGTGTCAGTTTAATAAAGATGTGAAACCCCCATCGGTCCTGGGTCCTCTCCTGTTTGGTATCTACTTCTCTGAAGTTCAGGCCAATATGAAGAGACTCTGGCTGACAAACCGCAGATGATTGCAAGTTGGGAGCCATAATTAACTCCCCAAGTGATGTTGACATCCTACAGAAAGGCCTCACTGAGACCAATGACTGGTGTCAGAACCATGGCCTTAAGCTCAATGCTAAAAAATGTGTCATCATCCCCTTTGGGAAAAAAACAGTTCCCATGAATTACCACATCAATGGTAGTCCACTGAACACAGAAGACATCATAAGAGATCTGGGAACACAGGTTGTTAGCAACCTCTCTTTTGAAAACCACATTGCCACTGTGGTCAGAAAGTCCTTCTATGTGGCACATCTCATTTCTAAGGGTTTTGCATCCAGGAAGAAAGAGGCCATTGTCTCTCTCTACTCTTCCCTCATTAGGCCAATCATCATGTACAATGCCCCATCTGGCATGTACCTCACTAGACACCTGCAACAACTGGAAAGGCCACAAAATTAACCCACAAAGAGGATCCTAGGCCTTAAACACTTGTCCTATATGGACAGACTCAAAAACTCCAACTATTCTCTGTCTCATATCTCCTACTTAAAGGCGATCTCTCCTTGACTTACAAAGCCATGTCTGACCCAGCTCTGTTAGAAATGCTACATCTAAAGAAATCCCAATCCCTCCACACCACATACTCCAGAGACCTCAACCTCATTGCCACAATCAACAGAACATGCTGGAGGGACAGGTTCATAACCCAGAAACTGCCCATGCTATGGAACAGACTTCCAAAACATGTCAAGCAGATCACCTCACTGGCCCTCTTCAACAGAAATCTTGATGAGTGGATGGGAAATAGAAAATTCACCCCGGGGATCACTCCAGTGGGTCTACTTGACAGAGGCACTAGGAACTAAGGTTGGGTGGCATGATGCCAGGGTAATCCTATGGGCTAGGCTTGAAAAGACTCCAGGGCCATTAGCCTAGTATACACCTATGAACCTATGGGATGGGTCACATATACAGATCTAGTTCTAATGTTTTTGATGAACCTTTGAAGGTTTGGGAAATTAGTGGGATGATCTCAGAATTGTAGTCACTAAATAACGACATACATTTGATTTTCAGACCTCAAAACATTCAAAAAATGTATATTAAAACAAATCCTGTTACTCAAGCAACTCCCCAAGTTTTTGAGAGCAATATTCAAAATATGTCCCTATTTGTACCTCCATGTTGTCAAGCTTTGTCCAGAGTGTGTGCATTAAGAGATTGAGAGGTATGTGCATAATATTAACTCGCAATCTGGGAAAATGTGTAGAAACAATCAGGTAGTGTTAAAAAACATTCCCTCCACAGGTCTACCAGGTAAGAGAAGTAGAATTTAGCTATAAGGCAGTTGAAGTATACACTGTGTACAAACATGCCACTGCCCAAACCAAGGCCATAGGGTATTGTAATAATACATGTAGAATAATTATTAGAACAAAGATCATTAAAGTTGTGAGTACTGCAAGGATATATAAGTTGTTAATTGACATCTCTCTCTCCCCCATTATATCTGCAACAATAATCTAAACACACAAATCAATGGCTATGTTTACAGCAAACCTACTTTTTGGACATATGTCCTATTGCTCAACAAATATTGAAATGTGTTTCTATTAATGTTCCATGTTAAAATACTATCATTGGTGGCCTGTTGCTATCAATGTAACCTGCATACCGTTGTAATGGCCACTGTGGTTCCATATATGCATGTGTTCTGTTTGCTATGCAACTGTTCCAAATCTGGTGTTTTGGGTTAATAGGAATATCTATGCATGTTGTTATAACTAATCCTGGATTGTGTTGACTATTACTAACCCACATATGTTCTGAAACTGCAACACCATTGCAGACGGCCTCAGCGGACCCACCTCTTCCACCTCATCTGGCTATGGCACCGGGCCCCAGCATGTCTGGGACTTACCCCAGGACCCCCTTGTCCACTCATCCTGCACCACCTTCAGGTGGAACCACCACAGGGGATGGGGCTCACCCCCCCCCCCCAGGAGCGGGCACAGACAGGATCCTGTCACCCGAACTCAGGTCCAGGGATTGGTGCGTAGCAAGCTCCAAAGGGAGTCTGGAGATCTTCTAGCCAGCTTGAGGGCCACATGCCACATTTAGAGGGTCAGCTTTCCCCTTCTTCTCAGCCCCCAACACAGCCACCTTTGGGGACGTGGAAGTGCAGTGGTGACTGCCAATGGGTGAGGACCTCAGTCCCACTGTTTCCATATGGGGGCTCATGAGCTTCTGATTCCAAATACCCCTCCCCATCCAAGGTGCTTACCCCCATGTGTCATATAGTGCCCCTGTATGCTGTCTTGTCTGTCTTCCTACACAACCTACCTCCCCAAATATACCTGCTATCCTTCCCCAACATCCCACTCTCATCTTAAAAAAAAAAACAAAAAAGGGCAATCCGTTGCCCCCAAAAAAGTTTGCCCCATACATAACTGTCCATTTTGCACACATGTCCACTGGATACATGTAATCTGGCCTAATTGGCTTCACAACACATTATTGTTGTCCACACCCCTCTCTCAGGAGTTTGAGTGTCCAAATCTACCTCAAAATTCAGTATATATGCACAGCTGTTGCTGTAGAAGAAATGGACAGCTATGGACCTTCCCTATACCCGTCCTGCACATCCCTAGCTACTTTCCCTGTCATTACCTCTTTGTGCCCCCTTTTTCACCACGTTCCTACACCCCTTTTTTTCTTTTCTTTTAAAGAAATTAGCATGGGGGTAAGCAGGAGTAAGCAAATGACTTTGAATACATACCAACCTCCAGGTATCAATGACACTGATTATATAACATGTATGTTGAAATATATACAAAATGATATTAAGTAATCGCGTAACACATCATGTGACTACTCATTATATAAGGAACTATGTCTGTTGCACTTATTCATTCTGAAGAAGTATGTATTCTGAACAGAAAAAAAGTGATACATTTTGTTAATTAAAGATTATACTGCTGGATAAATTTTTCCTGGTATCACATTTAGAAAAAAATAAAGCAGTAGCCCATGAATCACTATTATTATTATTCCCTTTTATTGGAGTACAGCCAGATATGTGCGGTATTGCAATGTGATTTATGAATCTTGGGTAGTATGTAGTTGTGAAGTATTGACATGGATGTATTTGCACAATTCTCTTTCATTAAATTACAGCCATGCACTGCCAGAGACAAGCATGAGAAACAAACTGACCTCACAGAATGAATTTCTGGAAACTTTTTGCTGTCTTATTCTTATTCAGTCTCCAATCTCTAACACACATCCCCAACTATCACCATTCACTTCTTTCTCCAAATCCATACTTGCACACAAGTACCCACCAGCCAATCATTTTCCTCTCCCCTAGCTTTTTGTTCATTTCCTCCTCCTTTCCTCCAATACACACACCCTCTATCAGCCAATCCAGACACACATGCTAATTAGAGGTCCCCTGACAAACACTGTACTCTCCTTATCTCTGTTCTCCTCCCTTGGCATTCAGGATTAGTACTCTGAAATAAGTATATATATATATAAAGTGTCTTTCGCATGTGTAAAATAGATCTGATGAAGCCCTACTCTTAGGGTAAAAGTGCTCAGCATTTGGGAAGAAAACTACCTTTCTTGTCTATGGGAAGAACTACTACCACATGTGGTCTTTTGGATTTACTGAACTGAGCTTTGGTACTAGTATGCCCATTAGGAAGCCCTTTATTTAAAAGTTAAGACATACTCTGGACTGCCGTATATATATATATATATATATATATATATATATATATATATATGTATATAAATAGTTATATAGATACACACACACACACACACACACACATATATATATATATATATATATATATATATATATATATATTATACATACAGATATCTGAGTGTATATATACATATATATATATATATATATATATATATATATATATATATATATAAAAGCTAAAATCTTCTATGACTTAGTCGAAAAGAAAGAAGCCAAACCGGTGTTTAGCCCTTTCATTCTTTAAGAGTAATAAAACTTCTTCAGAAACTTAAAACATACACTACCCCCAGATTCACTAATCTTCCATGCAGGACTAGCTTAGTCCTGCATGGAAGTGCCTGTTTAGGAGCCGGACGGCAGTGTTCAATGCATATTAATGAAGGTGCGCTGCCCGACCTCCTAGGCTTACACAGAGCATGTACGAGTAGTGCAGGGGGCGTGTCTGCGAGCAGAGTTCTCCGAATAAACACACCCCTGCAATGTTGAACAGCAGAAAGTGGTGAGAAATGAGCGAGATCGCTCATAGGTGTCTGAATATCCCCACCAACAGTTTCCAGTGTGTACAACAGCAACAGTACATAAATATCAAATGAAGAAACCCCTTTATTTTTTTTTTTAATCTGAGTACAGCTAACAGTAGGTGTGCGAGTGTGCCAATCACTTAGCTACGGTTAAAGCAGCTTAAAAGGCTGAAGAGGGTAACAAGGAAGATATATGCAACTGAAGCAGCACAGCAATAGTGTAGTGGGCAGAGTATTTGTTTAAAGAGCAGGCATTCCTGGTTCGAGTCCCACTGCAGCACAGTGTATTTTACATGGCAAAGCACATTATAACCAATATTTTTGTTGCAAAACCCACTAAACAATATATATTTATGAAATGGTGTACTGCAGGAAATGCACATGTGAAGTGTCAGTATCATAATGAATAAGGCACTAGTAAGCAGGTTTAAGCACAAATAAGTAGTAGTAAGCATATGTAAGCAAAAGTAAGCGTGTTTAAGTGCATTTGTGTGGGGGTAAGCACTGCCTGCACATACTAAGCAATTCAGAAGCTGAGTATAAGAAACTGTAACCAGAAGTTAGCAGTGCTTAGATCTGCGCAAACACTCGCAAACCCGCTTACAACTGCTTTAAAGTGCCTTGATCACTCTGTATCCACCGGCCCGTGTTCTGCCCAGCAACAAAATAAACAGCCTCTGCAAGGCTCAAACCCAGGACCCTGCACACTACAGTCACAGTTATCCACTAAACCATTATAGTAGTACATAAGATTGAGGTTTCACCAAACAAATCCTCACCATAGGAAAATCAAACTGAACATGTGAAATGAATCTATGTACAGTTTGATGTTGTATAACCTACTACAAAACATAAATATGTGAACTGGAGTACTGCAGTAAGGCCAGATGTGAGGTGTTATTGTAATAAAGTGTTGAAGTCCCCAGGACCCCATAGAGTGTATGTACACATGAATCACAGATACCAGTCACAGATATAATATGTAACAAATAATAAATCAATGTCAAAAAGAAAATATAATGCTAATTAAATATTAAGTAATGCTAAGCATTGCACAGCTCAGCTTACGTGGTGTAAGCGATGTGTAGGCCAGCTGGGAGGTCACATCTGCTTTCCACATGTGTGCCATTGGCTACTGACAGACATCCTGAGGACATCATAGTAAAGTACCGCTAGTAGCATGTACTACCCCTGTCGACTGCAGCAGAGATATTGGCCAATATGTGTGTACATTCTGACACACTCTGTACAGTCCAAAGGTATACACAGAACCCCTTAGTGCAAAACATGTGTACCATGTCTGACAATATGGATGTTAACATCCATGTAGATGGGTATAACACATAATGACTGGTATACATATGCCACCATAGGTTATGCATTCACACACCCCTGTCTGAGCTGACACATAATAACCACTGGTACAGGGGTGCCATGGTCACATACTACCCACTAGATATTGACATAGATCTGTACAGCATCCCACTGCTCTGTCTGACATACATGACTGTTAATGGAGGCCCGGCAGCAGTACATCTGACAAGTATCTGCACACAATATCTCACTGGATAAGTACACTAAGCTGCTAGGCATGTAACAATGCACTATGCAGGCTACAGGCAGACTGGCTCAACACTGGCCTACATCTCCTATGGGGGAATGCAAATGTACCTGCATATATAGCAGGCTGTACAGGCATGTCACAGCACAGGGTAAGATACACCTGTGTGAAAGTGCATAACCACAACCAATGAGAACACAGCCACAGCCACATATGGCAAGCTAGCATGATATTATATTATATGGACTATCTGTTCGACACCATCCTCGTATGTGCCACTCACACAGTAACCCTACATATATTGGGCCGCTACACAGTTTGGTCTGATGGCTGACTGTGGTATGGGACATGTGTGTGTATGGCCCTACAAACATGTAAGCCAATACGGTAACATACAGTGGAGCAGCATGTAACATCAGATAGGATAGGACCTAGGATGATGATAACTACCACAGTCTGTACACAGGCCATAGTACATATTAACAATACACACACTGTCGACATTCACCATAAGTACACAGACCTCAGTACTGTACAAACAACCACAGTATGTCCAGGTTATGTCATCAGATATAAACCCTACTGTACATAACATGTTTAGCAGTCTGATATCTCACTAGCTTATCAGATATGATGACACTAATTATGGTGTACAGCACATATGCACCTCTTAATGCATGACATATGTACAAAGGTTGACTGAGTTGTGGTTGGAAGCACATACACAGGGCCAATATTGACACTATGCTGTGATAATATCATACATTTACTGTTGTAGCAGGGTTTGTTGCAACATTTGTCCTATGAGGGATATGAAGTCAGTAACTGGCATGGCTTTCACCATCTACAGACTGCAATCCTCACACTAACGTCTGCAGTTCACAGATACATGTTGTGTGGGTAACACATGGCACCAAAGGCACCACACACTGCCCGGTCTGCAGATGACCCTACAGATGGGGAGTCCTCATAAACATACAACTGACATGGCAAGTATTAATACATGTAGGACAGCCATATCCGCACACACCCTGTTAAACCAACATTACTCCGAATGCAGTATAGCAGCACTTAGTCTGTAGTCAGGTCAGGCACATCCCCCTCCTGTGTGTTGCCCTGTTTCCACATTGTTTGTTGTCAGAGGTAAATCCCCACTCCATCTGAGATGCTGTTTCCAAACAACAGAACGAGTTCCTGAATGAAAAGGACCAACACAGACATCCTAGATATTGGAGTATGTTTCCACGCAATTGACTATGGGAATTTTACCACAGCTGTTCCACATGCAGTCAGCTAGGGGAGGGCTGCAATTCATGCAGAGGCCAACAGCTGATCATGAGCATTATCTAAAATACACATGCTGCTGACTAAGAAAAGAATGTATAGGTCTCCACATCCACCAATGAGGTAGTGAGAGAGGCAGACAGAGGCATTGACAAGTCAGGAAAGGTTGGGAGAAAAAAACCTAAGCATGTTTGTGTCACACACCTACCAGCACAGGGTATCAAACCCTTGATGACTTTGTAGTGCTATCACAGTCCTATGCAGTTGTTGGATGCACCACATAGGTTATCTGTTGTGGAGTCTGCAGAACATATATGTGATAGTGAGTGACATCTACAACAGGGATATGGTAGCTATATGTTACCTCACAGCAAGAGGTTCTCCTGTTTGATTCTCGGCTGGAGTGCCTTCTGAGTGGAGTCTGCATGTCCTCCCAGCTGTTGAGTGGCCTCCAAAAGATATGGGTGAATGGGTGTGCCTTCGTTGAAGGTTGGGCGTCGGGCTGGAAACTCAGCACCATAAACATCGACTGCCAATCATTCGTGGACCGGAGTTCCGCTGTGATGACCCCTAATTGGGAAAAGCCGAAAAGACAACCAACAACAACAGTAGGTGATGTACACATGCCTGTCCACATGAACAGGTGCCAGCATCAATACAGCCACACTCTCACAGGGACGCACACACAATGACACACTTGGCAGGGCCAGGGATACAGCTCATCCCTAGTGAGATTGCCACAACACATTACTGTACAGGTATCACATTCACCACATGGGTCATACGGAGGTTATATGGGCAAAGGGTATGGGGAGGTGTCTGACATCAGACAGCATGCTTCAGTATGTGCCTGGGGGTTGTAGTGAGTGTGGATGTGATCATACGCATCATACAACATGCACACAAACACACACAGGGTGCCAGTACTGACATGCATGGGTGCATTTTTGCATGGGTATGTGGTGGTCGACTGTGCCAAACAGCTATACATAGCTAGGTGATGGGTATACCTTGGCATCAGGCAACATGACAATGGTCTGCATTGTGGCTCAGGCCTGTGGTTTCTGCTTTTGCCCACACAGGTGGGTATTGTATCCACCATCCAGTCAACTGAGTGGCTATTGCATGTGGCCAATGCTGTGCATCGCTTGCCATGTATGTGTTCCCTAGTCCATGACATAGACAGTGTCTGGGATGTGCACACCTCCCACATGCATGTACAGTGACATGTGGAACTGTACCTGGGGTGTTGGGCCCATGTTGTGTACACAGATTATCATCAGATGTGCTAGTCTTGGCCGCCTGTGGCAGGAACTGGTAATGGACAGCAGGTTAACCCAGCACCTACATTGATAGCATGCTACTGGCATTCCCTGGCGTCAGTGGCATCTGTCCATACAGGGCATGTTTTCAGGCATGGTATGTCCTTTGTGGGTTACATGTGATGGCACCACAGGTGTTGCAGATGTCCAGTGGGGAACATGGGGAATGTGCACTGTCAGCATGTATGTGCCTATTAGACAGATGGACAGGATGCCATGCCCTCTATATGCCACTGCAATCACTCCATTGTTACTATCAGTCACCAATATGCAGTATACTACACACATATTGGCTGTTGCATCTGCGTGTGTGTGTGTGTGTGTGTGTGTGTGTGTGTGTGTGTGTGTGTGTGTGTGTGTGTGTGTGTGTATGTGACATGGGTTGAGAGTGTGCTCTGTGTAATACTGGGGTTGCTAACTGTGATTGCCTGGACGTGATGTCACATGTATGGGTATGGATTTGACCCCAGCCTCTCGGCTATTTCACATCTGTTATCCTTGTACAGTGGACATTGTGATATATGGCCACTATAAAAGACATATGCAATACCCGCCCCACATTGGGCCCAGGTGTCACACACTCACAATCACCTTTACACAGGATACAAGTTACAATCACACACACACCTGCCATGTGTGGGAGATGAACCCCTACCTAACTAGTTTATTAAACTACAACACTATGCAGTTATAGTACGCGGCATGGAGATTACTGGAGTACTCCTTCCCCAAAGGTGTATTTCACATTGGATGACATCAGCAGGACTGCCAAAGTATGCCATTGGACATGTAATGAGTGTGACTAGCCTTAAATGCGTTGTTCCCCACACAGACATTGAAACACACACAAAACATCCACAATGAACATGTGTGGGTATAGAACCCCTAACAGAGGTCTATATCACACTAGAGCATGAAGCTGTTATAGGACACACCACAGGGGATTACTGGAGAGAGTCTTCCCTAAAGGTGTATTTCACATTGGATGACATCAGCAGGACTGCAAAAGAATGCCATTGGAAATGTACTGAGTGTGACTTGCCTAAAATGCATTGCTCCCTACACAGACATTGAAACACACACAAAACATCCACAACCAACATGCATAGGTATAGAACCCCATAACAGAGGTCTATATCACACTACAGCAGTACGCAGTTATGGCACACACTACAGAGATTACTGGACTACATCCTTCCCAGAGGTGTATTTCTAGGTGGATGACATCAGCAGCCTTACCAAAGTAGAGCATACAAATTGTATGGAGTGTGACTACCCTAAAAAGCATTGCTCTCTATACAGACAGGGTCAGACAGACACACACCCACAAACATACACACACCTGCCATGAATTGCAGCTACCTACCTAATTGATTACACTACAGCAGTATGCAGTTACAGGACACACTACGGAGATTACTGGGCCACAGCTACCCAGAGGTGTATTTCTAGGTGGGTGACATCAGCAGCCTTGCCAAAGATGAGCATTTGAATTGTAGGGAGTGTGATTACCCTAAAAAGCTTTGCTCTCTACACAGACAGACAGACATACCAGCCATGTCTGAGATTAGAACAGCTACCTAACTAATTTGTCATACTACAGCAGGTTGTAGTTACAGGATGCACTACAGAGACTACAGCTACCCAGAGATATATTTCTAGGTGGTTGACATCAGCAGCCTTCCCAAAGTAGAACATACAAATTGTTTGGAGTGTGACTACCCTACAAACCATTGCTCTCTACACAGACAGACACACACACACCTGCCATAGCTGGGAGTAGAACAGCTACCAACCTAATTTATCACACTACAGCAGTACACAGTTACAAGACGTACTACGGAGATTATTGGGCTACAGGTACCCAGAGGTGTATTTCTAGGTGGGTGACATCAGCAGCCTTGCCAAAGATGAGCATTTAAATTGTAGGGAGTGTGACTACCCTAAAAACCATTGCTCTCTACACAGAGTCAGACAGACACACACATCTGCCATGTCTGGGATTAAAACAGCTACCTAACTAATTTATCACACTACAACAGGTCACAGTTACAGGATGCACTACAGAGATTACTGGGCTATAGCTACCCAGAGATGTATTTCTAGGTGGATGACATCAGCAGGCTTGTCAAAGTAGAGCATATAAATTGTATGGAGTGTGACTACTCTAAAAAGCATTGCTCTCTACACAGACAGGGTCAGACAGACACACACACAAACCCACCATGTCTGAAAGTAGAACAGCTACCTACCCAATTTATTACACTACAGCAGTACACAGTTACAGGACACACTATACGGAGATTACTGGGCTACAGTTACCCAGAGGTGTATTTCTAGGTGGGTGAGATAAGCAGCCTTGCCAAAGATGAGCATTTGAATTGTAGGGAGTGTGACTACCCTAAAAAGCATTGCTCTCTACACAGCCAGAGTCAAACAGACACACACACAATCACACACACACACCTGCCATGTCTGGGATTAGAATAGCTACCTAAGTAATTTATCACACTACAGCAGTACACAGTTATGGGACATGCCACGGAGGTTACTAGGCTACAACCTTTCCAGGGATGTATTTCTAGGTGGATGACATCAGCAGCCTTATCAAAGTAGAGCATTTCAATTGTAGGGAGTGTGACCACCCTAAAAAGCATTGTTCTATACACAGAGTCAGACAGACACACACGTATACCCACAGTTGCCAAGGCTGGGGTTAAAACTCCTACCTAATTAGTTTATCACACTACAGCAGTACACAGTTATGGGACACGCCACAGAGCTTACTGGGATACAACTCTCCCAAATGCGTATTTCACAGTGATGACCTCAGCAGGCTTGTCATAGTGGGGCTATGGGGAGGGTATTGTGTGTGCATGGGCCATAACCCATTCATCTAGGGGTTGACACGCCACATGCAGGCATAACCTGGGTCATATTAAACAGGTACATGTATACAGCTGCTAGATGACTGCTTCCTTGAACAGTCATGTTGCACAGCTGTCACGTGCACCACATATTCTGTAATGGTGACATCAGACTCTCGTGTGGTTGTGGCCCTTTGGCTGTGTGCTGGGTGGGAGAGCCCTGGATGGCTCCTTGTCACAGTCACCCTCTTCCACACATCCATGTATGTCTACCATTGGCTTATTACAGTGTGTTGTCCTTACATATATGCCTGTATTCCTATCCACTTTGTGGGCAAAGCATGTGTGGTGCATACTGAGGAGTGTCTGCACTAACATCTGTGGCTGCCAGATATGTCTGGGCCACTGTTTTTTGCAGACATGGCCTTCATGTATTTAAGCGTGTGAGTATGCCCAGTATGACCTTCCAGTAAGTTGCTGACTGACATTGCCTTCATTACTCTGTGTGTGTGGGCATGCCCAGAATGGCCATCTGTACTGAATGTGTGGATCGAGTCCAGGTAGTTTGTACTGCAGTGCCGACCTTTGTTTTGTACACCTACAAGTACCATGCTGTCTCTGCAGGGTTTCAGTCGATCATTTGGCATGGACTGTTACTACATTTCTGCATAGGATGGGGGGGCACACCTGACTATTTCTACATTTCTACACAGGATTGTGGGGGGGGGGCACACCTGACTGTTACTATATTTCTACGTAGGATGGGGACACACACCTATTTATACATTTCTACACAGGATTGTGGGGGGGGGGCATACCTGACCATTACTATATGTCTATGTGGGATGGGGGGCACACCTGACTATTTCTACATTTCTACACAGGATTGGGGGCACACATGACTGTTACTATATTTCTACGTAGGATGGATGGGCACACCTGACTATTTCTACTTTTCTACACAGGATTGGGGGTGGGGCACACCTGACTGTGACTACATTTCTATGTCGGATGGGGGGGCACACCTGACACTTATACACATTTGCTGGGACTGTACTTTTATGTCGGGTACTCCATTTCAGTCTTTAGTCTTACCTATAGTGCTGGCTAGAGGCATACCAGTTTACTGCAGATCTTAGCTTTTAATTACCTACTTTGACTTCCTAGCCTTCAGAACTGACATCCCACTGCCTGGCCAGCTGTAGTCTGTCTGTGTAGGCCTGGAGGGAGGTTACCCAAAGGCCTCATTCAGAGGCCATAGCAAAGCCTTTGTTTGTATTTGTCTACACCTGTCCTGCTGGCAGTGACTGTTGTTGGGTATGTGAGCCCCCTGACTGGCATGTGTGAGTCACTTACCTTGTGAGTGTCCCAGTATCGAGGGTGCTGCTGCAGGGCTGCCTATGTCGGATGCACATAGTACACTCCCTACACATGGTTAGGCACAGGTAGTGTAATGTTTGGCATCCCTTTTACTGTATGTGAGAGCCGGAGAGAGGTGTTATTCCCTGGGTCCCTCCTGTGTCAGTGTATGTGCTATGCGTTGCCTCTTTGCCAAGGCCTAGACATACTGGGCATGCCTCCTTTTGCCTACTGGGGCAGGCTCAGGTTGTTCCTCCTCTGAGTCACTCTGTGCCTGTGCAGGACTTGGCAATGGTGGGGGGCTGTGTGGCCCTGCCCCATGCTGTTCCTGCTGCAGCTGTTTCCGCAGGATCATATTGTGTAGCCTGGCACATACAAGGACAATTTGGGTACATGTAGCTGGTGAGTACTGCAAGGCTCCACTGGATGTGTCCATGCACCGGAACCATGACTTGAGCATCCCAAACACACCCTCTACTATAATTCTGGTCTGTGTGTGTGCCTCATTATGGATTTCTTGCTTGGGTGTGTTTGCATTTCTGATGGGTGTCATCAGCCATGGCTCCAGTGCGCATCCAGCATCCCCCACTAGGTGACCATGAGGGATGTCCCCATTGGTAAATCTCTGGTACAGCTGTGTCAGATGCCAGATGTGGGAATCATGATAGCTTGCAGGGCAGCCAGCACACACATTCATTATTATGCCCTGGACATCGCACATGACCTGGCAGTTGATGGAGGGGAAGCCCTTGCGGTTGATGTAGACCCTACCCCGCTCACCGGGTGGTGCTTTGATGCATATGTGCATGCAGTCTATTGCAACAACTACATCAGGGTATTCTACTATTTGGTGGAAGAGTTGCATATTGCTGGCCAACATCTCACGGGTGTTGGGGAAATATACGTGCTCACCAACATGTGCTGACATGGCATCCAGGAATCGGTGGAGTACCCTGGATGCTGATGCCTGTGAAATCCCCATCATATCTCCAGCTGGCCTTTGGAAGGTACCTGTAGCTAGTATTCTTAGGCCTACACATACCTTGGTATCCACTGGGATGGGTTCCCCTCTGTTAGTTCTGTGTGTCAGGTGTGGCCGGCACAGCTCAAACATTTGCTGTAGGAGATCCCTGTCCACCCTATAGTGCTCCACTATCTCCAGCTCATGTAGCCCCTGGTAGATTACCCTGGCTCTGTACACTCTTCTCCATCTCCTCACTGTGGATTGGTTGACAGCATTCACATCCTCACCACCCTCAGCCTCTTCCACAAGTTGTATGATAGCTATTGCAGCCCCTATCATTTTGCTGTTGTGTGTGTTAAAAGTTCCTCGCTTGTTTACACCGGTGGTGTAGAGTGTGGGAAAAAACAGAGGGGAAGTAGGTGTTTGCTTAGTTTATAGTAGTGTTTTGGGCTGGTCTGGTCTGCTGCCTGTGTATTTGACTGATTCTGATACATTTTACCTTCCAGCTAAGCTAGTTCTCCTTTGTTACCTTCATACTGCTGTTTTCCCTTCCCATTGCCTTCCTGTTTAAGGCCATGTGCGCACCGTACAGAGTGCTCAAATGTGCACACTGTTGCTATTTACTGGTTTAGCCTCTTTTTTCTTCATGTAAAATCCAGTGCAAGGCACGCACACCCACTTAGGCTTTGTAAAGAGTGCTAAGCAAGTTTAGACACACACCCCTAGCTTAGCTCTGCTAAGCTAGGAGCAAACCCGAGCCACAGGGCTCCAATCCACTTACAGTATGCCTGACACATGCCCCCATTATGTCACCTAACTCCTAGGCTTGCACCAAGCTATTCCTACTCTTACACTATTGTGACCCGATTCACATGTTGGGGAAAACTGGGATTCACTATTCTTCCCTTATTTTGCATAGGATTGCCTGCTAATGCACAGTTACATGTCTCACACTGAGCCTCCCCCCTTAGCAACCACTGCTCACTGGCCAGGTTGTCTTCTGCCTGCCATTGAATTGCATGGCAGAATAATGATTTTAGTTAGACTTCGTATTTTGAGTTTATTTTATTATTTTCTCCCCGATCCCGTTTGCGTGCCTCTGCCCTACAGTTAAACAGCCGAGAACGGCTAAAAAAAATAAAAGTTGATTTTTGTATTTTTTTTTTATGTTTGCAAGCCAATGGACTTATACTTGGCCATTGGCATGCTTACTACATGATAAGCAACCTTTATTTGGAGCTGTAATAGTTCCATTTTGGATTTTGCAGAAATGTACTCGGTTACTAACCGAGTACATTTCTGCAGATAGCACTAGTCTTGCACGGACTGTTGCAAGCTTCCTGGATTGCAAAATCACCTCATTTGCATGGATTACACCTTCAAATGAGGTGATTTCCATACCAGGGTTTAGTCCACGCAGGATTAGTGCAGGAGCGCTTGTGCACACCCCTGCAGGCTGTTCCTGGATCGCAGAGCAGACATATTGCCTGCTTGAGCTCCTGCACCAATCTTGCACTCTGTGCAAGCTTTTGAGAATCCAGGGGTACATTTTTTAAGTCCAATAATGAGCAAATTAATGGTATGCACTCTTGAACATCTTTCACATCAAAAAACCTTGTTTAACATAATCTCAGTCAACAATAACCATAAGGAAAACATCACCCATGCTAAGCTACTTGGTGTTAATATTGATGACCAGCTTAAGTTTGACCACCACATGCAAAAAGCAATAAAAACTATCAAAAACTAGTCAGTTTGTTCTTTCTAATTAGCTTATAAGTCACCCAACAGAGCAAATTAGAACAGCATTACAATAAGTTATCTACATTTGCAGCAAAGCACACTTATAGAACCGATCACTGTCTGCCCCTAAGAGAACTCAAATGGTCTGAACTTTCTCATCACACCAACATTTCACAACTAGTCACTGGACACAGTCTTATCTACAAACCAGACAACTGCACAGTTTTAAAAAATCATCATCAATTTTAACACAGCCATCATTCCATACATTTAGGTAATAAGCTCCTACACAACATAAATAAATCAAACAACATTTCAGGAGACTCTTTATACTCTATCATGTTGTTAATCTTTGGAACTGTATTATTGCAACCCTGTGATAAATCCAGCACCTACAGATTAAAAAAAATACAGCTAAAACTATGCCTATCAGACTCATGGTCTTGTTTTTGTTATCTTCAGGTCAATATGACATCACCTATATACATGCCTTCACATTATCACACTAAAACCTAAAATACAGAATTAATGATCGGTATGTTTTTCTCCATTCTCCAACACCCTAATCTTTCTCATGTCATTATTTTCTCCCTTTTCTTGACCTCTCTCTGCTTCACTAGTCACATCACATCCTAGGAACAGCTCTTAATCTGTACCTCCACATACTTACTTTTGTCTTTACACTATTATCTTTAAGAATTAGTAATTTTATGATCTCACAGTCGTCTCTTACCTCTGTGTCATCTATTCTTTTATCATATTCCCTTGCTCCCATCCCGACCCTCACATTCTCACTAAAGCTATCACTCCCACTTCCCCTTAAGCATGTACCTCCATAAATCTACCACCCAGTAAATTTAAACTATCATTAACATAGAAAATATTTTGGGGCGGCCACGGTGGTGCAGTGGTTAGCATTGCCGCCTCACAGCAAGAGGTCCTCCGGTTCGATCCTCGGCTGGGGTGCCTTCTGTGCGGAGTCTGCATGTCCTCCCTGTGGTCGCGTGGGTTTCCTCCGGGTGCTCTTTCCTCCCACATCCCAAAGACATGCTGCAGGTGGATTGGACACTCTAAATTGGCCCTAGGTGTGCATGTGAGTGTGCCTTCTGTGGAAGGTTGGGCGCCGGGCTGGCAACTCGACACTGTAAAACTCCACTGCCATTCAATGTGCGGACAGATGATCCGCTGTGGCGACCCCTAACCGGGATAAAGCCGAAAGAAGAAGATTAACATAGAAAATATTTTCTTAGCTCTGTCTCTTGTTGTACTTATACGATTTTGTACACCACTTGCTACCCTCTAGATTTTTTTCAAACCATTCCAAACCTATATATATATATATATATATATATATATATATATATATATATAATTTACTGTTTACTCTTTCAGCAACTCATAGAAGAATAGTGTTGACATTGATTCTTAAATATTATGTTTTGATTTTACATAATATGATTTTTTCTTGCATATCTGTTTTCTGATTTACTTGTACTTATTTTTTACATGCAACTACTTTGTATTCTTACTCTATATATATATGTCAGAGCTTTTCTGTGCTACTGCTAAAAAGGCTTGATTTCTGCAAAGTCATTTACAGTGTATGAAAATTTAAAGTTTATAAATATTAAACAGTAAAGCAAGGTTTTTTTTTTTATTCTGGAAGATGCAATAGGGAAAAAGTATTTTTTGTGTGTAAATGGGCATCTATATATTGCAAAATGCATTTAATTTTGGTCTGTTACATTTCCAAAAGAACAAAACTAAGAGTATTCAGATTTCTTGGTAAAACATGATGTTCCCTGTGCTAAATGTAATTTTGACATATCAAACATGTAATTGTCAAAATAGATTTGCCTTTGTAGAATTATTTTAGACATCACAACTGACAAAAGGGATTTCTGTATTTCAGACCAGAAACAAATACAACAACTGCATGCTACAAGCAAGATAAGGCTCACCGTACTGCTTTGTTATGAAACAAGGGAATATGTTACATATTCTGTAATGGACACAGCATTGTTTGCATGACAGTACAAATGAAACCATGAGAGAAAGTGCAGAGTATATGAGAGTATGCAAAGATGTAGCAATATTGTACAAGTAATTGCATACTTGTACTATCAATCAAGAATGTGAATTACAATTGAAAGAATATTTCTAAGGCCCAACTGTTTTTTGTCTCAAGTAAGTAACAGTCTGTAGTTTTGCCATGTTAGTTAGGCTGTTTCAGAATGCATTAAAATTGTGTTAGCCTAATTTTGATTTCCTGCCAAATGTATTCTGAAAATAAAAAGTTTTGCCTCAAAGCACTTTTATGTCTTAGAACATTTATTAATGATGAATGGTAATAACAAAACTCTTAACACACAGTAAAGAAAAAAAATAAAATAAAGTGCATGCCACTGTAACAATGCCAGTACAGGAGTGGCAAAACCTTTCAGTGGAGGTCACTGATACCTCCACTGCAGAAAGGATTTTCAGTATAATAATGACATCAATGGACACATGGGCAGTGTGCTTCATAGATTGTTTGTGACCATATGGTGCTGCATGCCTCATGACTGTACTAAATAAACATGATATTGATGTTAATATGCATATATATATATATATATATATATATATATATATATATATATAGTTTCATAGTTTCATAGTATAGTACTAGGCTATCTGCCCTGGGGCATTTGTAAGCCTAGCCATAGTGATGTGGCTTTTGCCACCCCATGAAATGGTACAAAAAATGTACAGAATAAATTTAGAATACTGTGCCTCTGTCTAGTAGTGACACAATGAAGGTCCCCTTATATAATAGAATTAGTTTACTGTGCCCCTGTCTAGCAGTGACACATATATGACCCCTGGGGTAAACGTACGATCTCCCATCCACTCATCAAGATTTCTCTTGAAGAGAGTCAGTGGGGGGCTCTACCTAATACGAACTGGGATCTTGTTCCAAAGCATGGGAAGCCTCTGGGTTATGAATTTATCCCTCCAGCATGTCCTATTCATACTTGTGCCGAGGTTTAAGTCTTTAGCTCTCATGGTCCTGATGGACTTGTTTTTTTTGAGGTGGAGCATGTCCATCAGATCCTGATTGGGCATGGCCTTGTACGTCAGGCAGAGATCACCTCTGAGCAGGCGGTATGCTACTGAATAGAGCTGAAGTTTCTTTAGTCTGGCAGAATAAGGCATATGTTGGAGACCCTTGATCCTCTTGGTGAGGTACTTTTGTGGTCTCTCCAGCTGTTGCAGATGCCGGGTGAGGTACATACCAAATGGGCATTGTACTCAATCATGGGTCTGATGAGGGAGGAATACAGGGGTACAATGATATCCTTGGATCTGGATGTGAATCCCTTCATGATGAGGTGTGCAAGGTAGAATGTTTTTCTAACCACTTTGGCAACATGGGTATCAAATGAGAGATCGCTGTCGACTTGGGTCACTAGGTCTCTGATTACTTTTTCTGTACTCAGTGGGTTGCTGTCTATGTGATAATTTGTGGGTACTTTGTTTTTCCCAAAGGGGATGACTATACATTTTTTGGCATTTAGTTTAAGGCCGTGACTCCGGCACCAGTTGTCCGTTTCTGTAAGGCCTTTTTGTAGGATGTGTGTGTCTGCTGTATCGACTATGGTGCCTAGTTTGCAGTCATCTGCGAAATTTGTCAGCCACAGCCCTCCCATGTTTGCTTTAACATCTGAGAAATAAATGCCGAACAAGAGGGGTCCCAGGACAGATCCCTGTGGGACACCACTTGTGACTGGCTTTGAGTCTGACATTGCTCCAGCGATTTTAACTTTATGGGTTCTGTCCTTTAGCCAGTTTGCAACCCATCTAGTGACATAAGGGTTTACTTTTAAGCTGTTGAGCTTATCTATGATGCCTGAGTGGGGTATTGTGTTGAAGGCCTTAGCCAAGTCCAGGTATGCTGTATGGACAGCTTTGCCCTCGTCAATGGCTCTAGTGACTGTTTTGAAAAAGTCAACCAGGTTTAAAAGGCAGGATCTGCCCTTTACAAAGCCAAACTGGGTGGGGTCAAGTGTCTGTAGGTCCCCTATGTCTCTGTTTATGAGTTCCAAAATGATTCTTTCCATAGCTTTGCAGACCAGGCTGATTAAGCTTATGAGGCGGTAGTTTCCAGGGTCTGTAGAGGCACCCCCCCTTGTGGAGTGGGACCACTGTTGCTGTACGCCAGTGTTCAGGTACATATCCCGAAGTAAGGCTAAGGTTAAATAGCATTTTTATGTGCGGGTTTAGCTCCTCTTGGAGTTCATGTAACACGCAACCTGGGATACCGTCAGGTCCCATTGATGCTGTGTTTTTTGCTTTGTTTAGGGCGGTTCTCACTTGGACATCTAAAATGACAGGGAGATTACATTCAGCTGGGATAAGTATTTCTTCTTTTGGGGGTGAAGGAGGGGAGAAATTTGCACTGAACCTGTCAGACAGAATGTTGGCAATATCTGTGGGTTCAGTGTATTTTTTATTGTTGTGAACCAACTCTGAGCATATCTGAGGGTTTCCGCCCAGGTTTCTAACATAGCTGAAGAAGGCTTTGTGGTTATCTTTAGTGTCCTTAGCAATTTTTCTCTCAAAGTTGGCCTTGGATGTTTTTATGAGAGAATGTAGTTTTCTGCTAATGTTGATCAGAGATGTCTTCCCTTCATGGGATTTTGCTCTGACGTGCAGTAGCTTCCTTCTTTGTTATACAATTTGTTTATGGCTGAGGTCCACCAGACAGGACGCTTACCTTTGGTGGAGAGGGACTTGGATTTGTTTGGGATTGCATGATCCATGCATTCTTGGAGATGTCCTTAGAAAGCATTTGTGAAGGATTCGGCATTGTGGGATGTAGTATCCACTGGCACAGTGGGCTTAAAGGATACCATCTCAGTCTTAAGAAGAGTGAAGTCTGCTTTTGAGAAGTTTTTCACTGTGGTCTTTTATGCTGGGGTGGAGGTGTGATATGTATATCCAGGGTGATTAGTTTGTGGTCAGATCTCACTAGTGATGGGTATACTTCCGGTGTGGAGCATTTTGTCCCCATGTTTGTGATGATCAGGTCTAGTATATTATCTCCCCTAGTGGGATAGGTGACTAATTGTTCCAGTGCATTTGAATTTATGAATTCCAGGAACCTTTGGGCTAGGGTATTAGGGCTAGAATAATGTACCCAATCTATGTTTGGGTAGTTGAAGCCTCCCAGTATGATGGTATTTTGTGATACATTCATATCCTTCAATGTCTTCAGGAAGGCTGAGTGGAGTTCTTGAGATTGGGAGGGTGGTCTGTAACATGCTACCAGTTGTATAGCAGTTTTGCCTATGGTTAGTTGCACCTGTATGGTCTCTGATGCTTCATGTGTTGCTACTAACCTGGAGGTGTGGGTGTCCTTGATGAATATGGACACTCCCCTCCTTTGTGTTCGGCCCGGTTTTGGGGCCGAAAAGCATGATACGAGGTATAGCCTAGTAGCACTGGGGTGCTCTCAGGAGCCTTGAACCAGGTTTCAGTTACTGCACAGACATCGATGTTCTCCATGCTGAGGAGTGCATCAAGTGCCTGCATCGTGAGATTTAGACTTCTGGCGTTGAGCAGCATTACCCTTAGTTTTTTTCCATTATTGTTTTCTAAGGAGGTGGGTCTGTCTTTTGAGCCTTGCCTAAAAAAGGCACTATGGGGGTGGCAAGAGCCTTAGCCAATATCCGTAAGCCCAGTGGTGACAAGTGTAAGCCATCCCTTGTGAAGCAGCGTGGCTTGTCCAACATGTCATCCCAGGCAGACAGATATTGGATCCCCTTAGAATGACACCAGTACTTGAGCCAATTGTTAAAGCTGATCATCTTGTCTTTGTATTGTGGTATCATTCTTGGTGATGGCAAGATGTTGCTCAGGGTCAGGGTCATACCAGCCTGGGCTACATAATCGGAGAGCTCCTCTATGTCTCTTTTCATGTAGTCCAGGGAGGTACGTCTCAGGTCATTCACACCAGCATAGACAATGACGGAGTCATATCTGTACTTGCTTTGGAGTGACTTGAGTGCGTGTGTTATGTGGCGGATCCTAGCTCCCGATAGACAGCTCACAGTCACCTTCCCCTTGTTCAGCCTGGTCAGTGGGACATCAGTGTGTCTGACTATAGAGTCACCTATTACTAGTGTATCAGGCAAGGTGTTTGGCCTTGAGGGCTGTGACTGGTTGACACACTGATTTATTGAAGTATGTGTTGCATGTGTTTTGTTTTGAGGTGGTGGATTTTTGGGTGTCTGCTTTGGGAGCCTCTGTTGTTTTGGTAAGTTTTTTATTAGAGCTTCCAAGTATGTCTTTGTGTTCTTATGTGTTTGGTTTGCAGTTGTGGTAGGTCTATGTGGGACTGGGATTGTTGTGTGTGTGGTTGCCATCTCCTCCTGTTTGGTCATGCCAGCCCTGAGTTGAGAGAGTTCAGCCTCCAGTTTGGCTATATAGTTGCATCTCTCACATGTATTTGTGTTTGTTGGGAGGAGGAGAGGGTTGTCTGTGTACATGAGACAATTGTAGCATTGTCTCAAGATACCCAGATTGACCAGCTGAACTGGAGATGATGCCAGTAATCTACCACTCGACATGCTAGAACAGTATAAGGGAGTGCTGTACCTTTAAGGGAAGTGGATATTCACAGGGGTGGTAAGTAGATGTAGTGCTTTACTTAGTACGAGAGTGCTTACTTAGTAGAGAAGTATTGAGAACAAGTGCTAGGCTTATAATATAGTAAGTAGTCTGGTTATACTAAGAGTAGAGCTTCCTTAGGGGAAAATTTGAAGAACAGACTTGGCGGAGCCAGAAAATGTTTAACCTTGTTTAACCAGCGCTGCGCTATGCGCACAACCACGCAAAGCCGTGCAAACTCGGATTTTAAACAGTGAACTACAAAAGAGCTAGAAATGGTCCAAAACAACCAATTACTACAGCTTCTTGTGCTGAGGTCACTTCCTACAGGGACAGGCAGGCTGCTCAAGGCTCTCCACTCCCACTGGTGAGCAAAGAAACTTCCTTCTATCCAAGTAAGGTAATGGACAACACAGGAACTACACCACAGCCGAGAATACAGCAATGCCTGTAAACTGGTCTAAACTAGTTGAGGAGAGGTGGGAAAACAAGGATTATTGTTTTGTTTTTTTTGGTAGAAACACACAGAAAATGCAGAGACAGTGATAAATTAGTTACACAGGCTAGCACACTATATATATATTACTTAGAGAGGTGTGTGCGTGTAATTTTATATGTGTGTGTGTGTGTGTGTGTGTGTGTGTGTGTGTGTGTGTGTGTGTGTGTGTATGTGGCATAGGCATGAGAATGTCAAACAGGATTACATGACTGTGGCACATGACCCAGTTACCCACAGTGAATGGAATACCCACAGGAAAAAAAAGCACTAGATTCATAGCATCTGTCTGGTTCAAGGAAAATGAGCAAGGAAACACTTACTTTCTTTGACAATATTCCAATTATAAAAATGAATGGATTCTGAAAACTCATTTGTATTAATTCATCTATAAAATGTATTCCTCTCTCTGCTATATATAATATAGACACTCTGAATACCTTCTTATAGTTCTCATAAACTCCTGTGAGTTGCTTTTATTAAACTTTCACCTAAAAACTATGGGAGATTTAAATAACCTGTTAAATTTCATCCAATTATTACAATGTTAAACTGTACATTCTCTGGAATTAGTTAGTACTGTACAAGTACCAGAGTATGGGCCCCTTTAATGGGTAACGCCAGCATGAAGAAACACATTTGCAACTTTGTTACTAATCTCAAGAAGTTATTCTTTTTAGAGGCTAAGACTGCTCTAATTTTAATTGATTCCCCATTTGGAAGCAGGTATCTACAATGCTTAATAGGTTGTAAAATAAACTGAGAGTACTCAGGATCTTTTTATCTCAGATTTTTAAACTGCCCTTAGCATACCAACAATTTACTTTTTTGCAAAATTTGTTAAGGGTTTATAATGATAGCAAACCAAGTTGCGAATATTACCAACTGTATTTATAGTTCTTTTTATAAAAAACTTCCTTTTATTCTGAATTGTAGGAGAGGTATTATGCTTTTCCAACCTTTTACTTGACTGGGTTATTTTATGAAAAAGCTGCTATAAACAGATTTCTTTTATTTAATTAATATATACTGAGTTTATGATAATTTAGAACACTTATTTTACTCCATGAAGTTAGCATCATTTTATGTGGTGTGTCACAACAGCCTGAAACCATGGCTGTAAACTGATAAAGGACAGTTAACCTTTGGTTTGTCACTGTCTCTTTACTGTCTTTCACTTTGAGCTGTGTTATGTGTGTCAAGTGCCAAATGACTTATCACATACTTGTTTCCTATACTGGGGGTTGTGAGACTAGAAAATGAAGGCTTGGAGGACTGCTGTTAAATCTTGTTTCTTGCCATTGCATCAAGAGCTGGTCATGTTATTAAGCAGATGTGATAGGGCCATTTCCATTGGTGCAATGTCCTGCCATCTGGATTCAAATTACAAATTTGTGAAAGTGTTGTGTGAAGTAAGTTTAAAATATAAGGTTCAGTAAAGGTAATGTTATAATGGGTCTGCCAAGATGGACTTCAGCCCGCTATACATGTACGCATCTGAAAAGGGAAGAATAAATCCTACAGGCTTTTGAGCAACTAGGATTACACTCTAGTTAGTAATAATTGGGAAAAAGTGTTACAAAAGTAGATCATTTAAGCAATAACCCACAGCTGGGTGTGAGTAATGCTGGATTTACCCATGGTTGGAGTGGTTTAGTCATGAGGGCGAAGTGGGACAGACAAAATAAAAGGATCATCGGGTAAGTTTTTTAAGTTTTGCAGAATGTACCTGATTATCCTTTTATTTTTGTCTGCACCGTCTCCCTAATTCGCTTCAAGTCTTTCGGTTTGTTTTTTTATTCAAAAAAAGAAGGAAAAGTAAAAAAAAATTACAAGATATACTAGCAGGAAAAAGTCCAGGTGACCGGACCTTTTTCCATTGGTATATTCTCGGATTTACAATGGGCAAGGTGGTTGGGCTGTCCAATCAGCGTCCTTGCTTTTGAAAATTAATGGCCAGTCATTGTATAATTAGTGACCTTTAACACTAACAAGGAGCAAATAAAACAATCTACTATTCAGTGAAAGAAAGAGAACAAAAATTAGCTGTTGTTTAAATTGCTTTTTGTTTTGTTCTATGTTGAACTTTATCTGTGTATGACTGTCCTTGTGCATTGTCTTCAAAGTGAGTAGAATTACACCCCGGGATTCAAGAAGCTCAGCGCAAGGACAGTTTTAGCTTTGCACTGAGCATCCTCACTACAGATGGCGCAGCAGCACCATATGAATATGTATGAGGGCATGCAGCCGCACCCTCGACGTGCACAGGAAACGTGTGCGAGTGCAGGGGGAGTGTACAAGTGCTCAAAAGAGGTGTAAACATGCACCGACACTTGCAAAACCTACAATGCCTACTAGTGGAGCCTGCTCCTAATAGTAAGTCAGTAATTCAGTGTCCGTGGATACCGAAATGTATGCTAAGCATACAAGAGTGTCCACGAACAGTGGAATAAAATCGAAGTAGTAAACACACAACCACATAGTGGAATGTTGAGCCCTGTCCCTAGAACATTCACAGTTAGATTCCCTGTGTCCCTATTACACATTTGAATTGCTGCAATATCAAAGGTGGAAGCAAAGCGCAGTGTGTTTGCACATTGCTGCCCTCCGCCGAGCATAGCTTACACATCATATTCATTCAAATAGAGTAAAACATGCGGAAACAATGTAAATGTCAATAGTGTAGTGTTCAGAGCATCCACCTAAAAAACAGGCATTCACGGTTCGAGCCCAACAATAGCACATATAATTTTCCATGTGGAATGAATGTTGTTTTGCCATAAAACCAACATAAGAGTATCGTATGAGATATTTAACTTAAATATCATTCAAGCAGTGGCACTGTCATAATGAATAGGGTACTAGTAAGTACAAATAAACAGCAGTAAACACATATAAGTACCAGTAAGCAATTTTGAGTGCGCTTGCGTAGGTCTAAGCAGTGCCCAACATAGGA
Organism: Protopterus annectens; assembly: GCF_019279795.1. Taxonomy (NCBI): domain Eukaryota; kingdom Metazoa; phylum Chordata; order Ceratodontiformes; family Protopteridae; genus Protopterus; species Protopterus annectens. The sequence continues at coordinate 148,094,659 of NC_056735.1, read as the reverse complement.
AATGTATATACTTATATATATATATATATATATATATATATATATATATATATATATATATATATATATATATATATATATATATATATATATATATATATATATATATATATATATATATATATACATATATATATTTTTATATATATACATATATATATATATATATATATATATATATATATATATATATATATACACAATTATTTTATTTATTTTATTTTACTTACATTTGTTGACCGGGAGTGTCTGACTGGACGTAGGTCCATTTTCAGCGGAGGCCCGGGGAGAAAAGCTCCACAGTTAAAATAAACAGACAGTAGTTACATTGGATTACACAGCGATTAATAATATAAAATAGCAATTACTTACAACATATTTACAGATGAAGAACATAGTACATCAGTAGACAACTAAAATCTTTATCTGTGAAGTACATAACAGACATTAATAAATGTTACAATAAGAAGTTCCTGCTGTATAATAAGTACTAGGCTTATGAGCATCTGAGCTTGCTATAATCAAGGTAGTTAGTGGAGTGGAAAGAAAGGTAGTGGTTGGATGGGGTGGGTGATTTTAGAGTAGGAGTTGCAAGGGCATAGCCAGCATGTTTTTAGGTGCGCTTTTAGTAAAGTTTTGAAGTGGGTGCATGATGGTACAGAGGTAATTGTGGGTGGGAGGGAGTTCCATAATTTGGCTATGGTGCAAGAGAATAGTGCATCACCAGCAATAATCAGAGTTATTGGCTTTAGTGATCTGCAAGTGATTTTTGTTGCTGTATCTTAGTGGTCTGGTTGTGCGATAGGGTTGGAGTAGATTCTGGAGGGATGGGACATTTAGTGGATGGTTTACTAGTTTATGGGTGAGTGAGAGTTGATACCATTGAAGGAGGTGAGGGAGTTCAAGCCAGCTCAGTTCAGCAAGTGAGAGACAGTGGTGACTACGGTAGGATGCCCCTGTGGCGAATTTGGCGATTTTGTTGTAGCAGTATCTATATACATACATATATATATATATATATATATACATATATATATATATATATATATATATATATATATATATATATATATGTATATATATATATATATATATATATATATATATATATATATGTAGTAATATATATATATATATATATATATATGTAGTAATATATATATATATATATATATATATATGAAGAAAGAATGATGTAACAATAAAGCATACAAAAGGAATGAGAAGGGAATCAACAGCAACCCCAGTATTATATAACACTATCAGCGTATGTCATATTAAGCTGGGCAGGAGTGAGCAAAGCACTGCTACTCACACCACAGGCAGGATATTACCAGTGGGAGTAACATTGTTGATTTGCTAAGTCTACCTTACATACAGAGGGTAGTCCCTGATGGGACCACCCAAAAATGGATAGACCATTTGGCCATCCGGCCATTACACAAGCAAGGGCTGGTATGTTCAAGGACTAAATGGTGGGACAGCCTGAGAATACATGGGTTGGGACAACATACATGTAGGGGCCCTAACACTTGGGAGAGGGCAATGTGTGGAGGTGTGTCATGTCTGTGATAACAAGTGGACAATGGATGGTATTCATGTATGTTGAACACAGGTAGGTTGGAGGAACTATGGGAATGTAATTATGGAGCCAGGCGTGTCAGGGTTGGATGGGCTGGTTCTAACTGGACCGCCCCATGGAGGTCAGTTAGTTCGTTATAAGTATATATGCATACACACATGCAGACATCAATATGTAGAAGTACATTCTCTGTAACACATTCATTCTATTTGCAGACATAAATAACATGAATGTGCCCTTACAAACCTCGACAGTAGATAGAATAATAGGTTGTGCAGAAGAGGGACGGGACAAAACTGCTAAAATGCAGAAGTGTGTACAATGTCCGAAGTCAGTGCTGTGCTGAAAAAAATCAAATGTGAGGACTTTCCCACACATGGAATCATTCCTGTGATCTGCCTGCTACCACAACGCCAATTACTAAACTGGTCTATTTGTAAAAGAAATACACTGAACACGTACATAGTTAGGCTCTCATGTGTAACGTGTGCATTACCACATAGTCATACTTATTAATTTATTGTAGTGTCATGTTAACAGGAGTAAGGATGTAATGAAGTATACAGTCTAATATTGACAAAAACACACGCGTGTCCCATGTGGGACAACACAAAAATTGCGAATAGTATTCTTTTGGTCGTTCATGTCACCAATGTTTGTGGACTAAACATTTGGGAGTTTTGAGGATACGTGGAGTTAGTCAACCGATGGGATGGGTCTATAGGAGTAGGGAGTGGCCAATGTGTAGTGATGAGGATACACCACGAATCCAACTGGAGAATGGATGACTGCAGTGTTAGGGAGGTGTTGGGGTGTGTGTTTGGGGAACCAGGAGCCATGGGTATATGGATATATATGCAAATGAAGCAGCACAGCAGTAGTGTATTGATTAGAGCAACTGCCTAACGAGCAGACATTCCCATACCGAATCCCAATGTATCACATACCATTTACCATCGGTAATCTGTACATGAACATATTGTGACATCTGTCTGCTGTATAACATGGAAAATATCAATTAAGCGTTAACTGGAGTGAAGTGTCAGTGTCATAATGAATAAGACACTAGTAAGCAGGTTTAAGAATATATAAACACCAGTAAGCATGTGTAAGTGCGTTTGCACGGGGTATGCATTGCTTTACAGACACACACAGACACACACACACACATATATATATATATATATATATATATATATATATATATAAATATAAAATATATATATATATAAAAATATATATACATATATATATAAATATATATATATATATAGTTGCAGACATACACATATACATATATATATATATATATATATATATATATATATATATATATATATATATATATATATATAGGGTCGATATCAGAACACCGAAGTTTTAAAAGTTCGAATGTTCTAATATCGACCCGTTTTATTAAAGCTAAAAATAGCGAAGCTGCAGAAACCAATTCTTTCCTAGGGAAAAAATTTGTTTGGCAGGTTCTGTGGCTTCGCTATTTTCAGCTCTGTGGTGGAAATTTACGGGTCGGGTTCAGGTAAATATGCGATTGTGTGGTTGTTAGGATTAGGGTGCAGGTTAGGTGAATTAGGGTTGGGGTGGGTTAAGTGAGTTAGGGTTAGGGCGCGGGTTAGGTGAGTGTGCGATAGTGACGGACCTTAGGGTTAGGGTTTGGGTTAAGGTAAGTGGATAGATAGTAGTGTTTGTATAATTTAGTGTAGGGTTAGTTGTAGGATTATAAGTGTATGTGTTTGTATTGATGTTTTTTAGGTGTGCTTGTGTTGTGTATGTGTTTGAATAGCAAATTTTTTCCCAAGGAAAAAATTTGCTGTTCTGAATGTTCGATATTATGTGGTTTAGATATTTTAGGTTTGATGAAATAGCATTCATTATTTTCATCTTTCGATAATGTGATATATATATATATATATATATATATATATATATATATATATATATGTGTGTGTGTGTGTGTGTGTGTGTGTGTGTGTATAGATATACACAGATATACAGCTGTGATAGGAAACAGCACACAAGAATGACATATGTTCACAGGCTATGCCAATGGAAGTGAGGTGCCCAAGCAAGAAACATGAAACATGTAGCATGACCTTCCAACCCCCCCCCCGCCGGACATGGGAAACATACACACAAACAATGTAAAGAGTCCACTGCTCCCCAGACCACAGGCAGGATACAACTGGGGGGTACACAGTGCACCCATGAATTCTAATCTTGGAACACAGACAGGAGCGCCCCTTGTAGGACACCCCAAAAATTGGCAAGACCAAAAGAAGGTGATAGACCGAACATTCTGGCTGGGGTGTATACATACTCGGAATACAAGGGTGGGAAACCCTGATGACCCATGGGCCGAGACAATTGTATGAAATGGGTCCTGTGAAGTGGAGAGTGGGCAGCGTGTAGTGGTGTGTCCAGAACAGAACAGGACCCAGAGTAAAGGATGGGTGCTGTTGAGGAAGTGTGGGTGGGGGATCTATGGGTAGCTGTTTATGGGTCTAGGTGTGCAGTTGTTGGCTGATGTGGGCCTACATGGACAGCCCTAGGGATGTAACCGAATGTGTTAATTGGGCAGAGGCATCACCCAAAGAGCAGCCACACCCACTACAAGTCTCACTGCAGCAAAGTGTAATCTATATGGCAAGGAACGGAATAACCAGATGTAGATGTATATATGTAGAGGTATGTGTGTGTATATCTACCCATAGCGACATAGAGATAAGCCTTTCCCTCTCCATAGTACAAATGTATACATACAGAGACAGAATACAGATACATACCCACATATAAATATAGACATATGCAGACACCCATAGACCCATATGTTGTGATATATATTTATATATATATATATATATATATATATATATATATATATATATATATATATATATATATATATATATATATATATATCTATAGCAAAATATAAATATACATGTATGCATACATATACAGATATAACTGTATATAGTAATGTAAATATATATATATATATATATATATATATATATATATATATATATATATATATGTGACTGTAAATATACACATGTATATAGCTAGGATATGATATAGCAGTTACAAGTAACGTATGTTCACAGGCCATGCATATGGGGGTGAGTGGTCCAATAAACAAACGTGTAACACATAGCATCAACCCCCACCCCTCCAGCTAGGCTGGTGAGACATACAGACACACAATAAAGGTAAACACACCACTGCTTCCCAGACCACCGGCAGGATACTACCAGTGGGAGAGACCTGCCAGGTCTAATCTTGAAACATAGACATTGATGTCCCTTGTGGCACACCAAAAATTAATGATCAGAGGCAGTCCCGGTAATGACTTATCAAATCATGCTGTAGATGTACATGGACCAGTAGGTTGTGCAAGCCTGATAACCCATGGGTCGACACAACATATGACATGTGTCTTGACACGGGGATCATGGGCAGTGTGTAGTGGTGTGTTTATACCCCACCTGCACACACAGTAAGGATGAGTGCTGTAGAGGAGTGGCAGGTGGGGGAACTATGGGTATGCAATTATGGGCCTAGGCATACAGGTTTTGGCTGGCGCAGTTGTATTAGAACTGCCCTGGGGATGTAAGTAATATTCCAAAATGTGCATAGCTGATGCCTATACCTCTCAACCCCTAAGGGCACATCCACTGGACAGGACATAAACCATTGGGGAAACAAATAGGGACCATCCCCAATTTCTAGAGACGTCTCTGATTTCGACTCAATTTCTAACTCTGTCCCAGTTAATCCCTCCTAAAACTAGTGACATTTGGAGGAAATGTGGTGAATTACACGTAATGAATAATGACAACCATTAAGAGTTATAAACATCATTTACCTCAGAAAATGTGTATGAATTCATATGCTCTGAGTCTGTCAATGAGTCAGGTTAATAGCACCAATAATTTAAATGTGTTGTTGTTATGCCGTGTCCCTGATTCAGTTTGTATTTTTCCCCAATCGTATGAGAGGTCTGATAGGGACAGAAAGCACATATTCCACTGACAACCTTAGAAAGATGATAGAATATTAGGTATGCACAGTAGCATGACTCAGCTGAAGGATGTGGGTTCCAAAACCCAATTACTTGTTTGTATTGAAGAGTGTCAGTTCCCATGTATTAGCCAGATGGGTGCAGATTGTAAAAGGAACACACCAATAATATGAATCAAACTCTGGACAGGCCATGGATTCCGTACAGTCGAATGGCATGCTGTTGCCTAATGGGCAGTCATTCCCGATACTGTAGGCATGTAATCCGATGTAATAGGCATCACAAGGTAATATCATAGTCCTCACTCATACCCAGGGAAGTGAATGTCAGATGCAAACACTGAATGCAGTGCATTTGCAAGTGCGGGAGCAAGCGGGTGTAAGCCTGTTTGGCCGCCAGTATACAAGTATTACACTGGTAAAGCAATGTAGAGGCTAACTGAGTGTAAGAAACTGTAACCAGAGCAGAGACACAGAAGTGATCCCCGGGGTGTATTTCCTATTTTCCATCCACTCATCAAGATTTTTCTTGAAAAGTGCTAATGAAGAACTTTGCTTGACATGGATGGGTAGCCTGTTCCAGAGTATGGGAAGTCTCTGGGACAGGAATCTATCCCTCCAGCATGTCCTGTTTATTGTGGTGACAAGGTTTAGGTCCCTAGAGCATGTAGCTCAGAGTGATTGGGATTTCCTTAGGTGTAGCATGTCAAACAGCTCCAGTTTTGACATAGCTTTATATGTTAGGCAGAGATGACCTTGGAGTAGGCGATATGCTACAGAGTAAAGCTGGAGTTTTTTGAGAAGGTCAGTGTAGGGCATTTGTTTGAGGCCAGTAATCCTCTTTGTGAGGTACTTCTGTGGCCTTTCCAGCTGCTGCAGATGTCTTGTGAGGTACATTCCAAAAGGGGCATTGTAATCTATAATGGGTCTAATGAGTGTCGAGTAGAGGGGAACAATGGCCTCTTTTTTCCTGGATGAAAACCCTTTTATGATGAGGTGTGCCATGTAGAAGGACTTCCTGACTACTGTGGCGATGTGACTATCAAAGGAATGACTACTGTCCACCTGGGTCCCAAGGTCTCTTATCACACATTCGGTGTTAAGTAGATTACTGCCTATGTGGTAGTTCATAGGTACAGAGTTTTTACCAAATGGGATGACACTGAACTTTTTCGCATTGAGCTTGAGGCCATGGCTCTAACACCAGGCATCTGTCTCAGGGAGGCCCTTCTGTAGGATGTCTACATCATTTGGGGACTTGACTATGGCTCCTAGTTTGCAGACAACTGTGAACTTCATTAGCCAGAGGCCTTCTGTGTTACCCTGTACTTCAGAGACGTAGATACCAAACAGGAGAAATCTCAGGACAGAACCCTGTGGTACTCCACTTGTCACTGCTTTGAGGTCAGATTTGGAGTCTGCAACCTTTAGAGTGTGGGTTCTGTCAGTAAGCCAGTTGGCAACCCATCTTGTGACATAGGGATGTATACCTATTTTAGTGAGTTTAGCTATAATTCCAAAATGGGGGATAGTGTCGAAAGTCTTGGCATGGTCAAGATAGGCTGTGTCAACCACCTTACCCTCATCTATGGCTTTGGTGACTTCCTCAAAGAAGTTGATTAGGTTCAGGAGGCATGACCTGCCTTTCACATACCCGAACTGGGTGGGATCCAGAGTTTGGAGGTTATCAATGTCTTTGTTTATGAGTTCCATGATGATACGTTCCATGGCCTTGCAGACCAGGATCATCAGGCTAATAGCTCAATAGTTCCCGGGATCAGTGGTGGCTCCCCCTTTGTGGAGTGGGATAACTGTTGCTGTGTGCAATTCAGTGGGCACAAAGCCTGATACAAGACTATTATTGAACATGGTGCTTAAGTGAGGAGCCAGTTTGTTCTGAAGTTCGTGTAAAACGCAGCCTGGGATGTTGTCCGGTCTCATGGATGCTGTGCTTTTGGCTTTAGAGAGTGCAGCTTTTACCTGCGTAGTTGTGATTAAAGGGACTCTGCATTTTTCCTGTATAGATATGGGCCCTTTAGGGGTCCCATAGTTTGCCACACTGCAGTAATGCACAGGTACTACATGCACCAAAGGGGATACCTGGAGGTTCTATGGGCTAGGGCATGTGAACGTGTTTGACATCTGTCGGTATGCCAATGGGAGTTATACTGGGAGTGACTGTGGTTGGGAGCATCATACCCCACATGCAGACACAAGGTGCCAGTACTGACATGTATGTGTGCATTGCTTCATGGGTGTGTAGTGGTTGGCTGTGCAAGATGGCTGTACAAGGCTAGGTGAGGGTAATCCTTAGCATCATGCCACCTGACAATTGTGTGCATTGTGGTACAGGGGTGTAGACTTTGCAATGTCCCACAGAGATGAGTATTGTATGAACTGTCCTGATATCCTGGTTACCATTGTGTATGGCCATAGCTTTGCAATGCATGCCATGTCTGTGTTTGATAGTCCTTGAAATGGACATTGCCTGGGATGTGCATGTCCCACAATAATGTACAGTGACATGTACAGGTGCACCTGGTTTGGCTGGCACATGTTGTGTACACAGACTGTTATCCTCTGATATGCCAATACTGGCCTAGTGTGGCAGGACCTGCTTATAGTCAGCAGGATGACTCTACACCTGCATTGATAGCATGATACAGGTATTCCCTGCTGTCAGTGGCATCGGTCCATACAGGGCAGATGTGTAAGGCATTGTATGGCCTCTGTGGATCACATTTGATGGCACCACATATGTTGCAGGAATCCAGTGGGGAATATAATAAAGGCACATTGTCCGCAATTATGTGCCTATTGTACTGCTGTACAGGGTGCCATGCCCTCTGCAGCCCACTTCAATCACACCATGCCTACTATCTATCATCAATGTGCAGGGTACTAGCAACATAGAGGGATATTCTAGGCAAGTGTGTTTGTGCATGACACATGGGTTCAGGACGTATTCCGGGTAATAGTAGGGTTTCACACTTTGTTCACCAGGCCTTTTGCCAGATGTAGGGGTATGGCTTGCCAACACAGTCCCTTGGCTGACTGACATCTGTACTCATTGTGAGGTGGACATTGTGACATATAAGATGGACACCACATAGGAAAACTCCAAAGTCTGCTCCCCAGCATGTCCAGTGGTTAGGCACTCACAGCCACCTCCACACAGGCTCTGATAGTCAAACACACCTCCATGTCTTGGAGTAGAACCCCTACCTAACTAGTGTATCACACTACAGCATTATGCAGTTATAGCACATGCTATGGAGATTACTGGGTTACAACAGTCCCAGAGGTGTATGTCTAGGTGGGTGACATCAGCAGGATTGACAAAGGTGGTCATGCGAATTATAAAGAGTGTGCATACTCTAAAAAGCATTGTTCTTGTCTCAAACAGATGGAGTCACACACACACAGTTGGCCTCTCTTGGAATGGAACCCCTACCTAACTAGTTTGTCACACTGCAGCAATACCCGCTACAGAGAATACTGGGTTACAGCAGTCCTAGAGGTGTATGTCTAGGTGGGAGAAATCAGCAGGATTTCCAAAGGTGGTCATGTGGGTTGTAAAGAGTGTGCATACTCTAAAAGCATCATTTCATTCACAGGCAGGCAGGCAGACACATACACACAGTTGACCTGTGTGGGATTAGAACACCTACAAAACTAGTTTAACACACTACAACACTATGCAGTTACAGCACATGCCATGAAAATTACTGGGTTACAGCAGTCCCAGAGGTGTATTCATAGGTGGGTGACATCAGCAGGATTGCCAAAGAAGGGCATTCCAAGTGTACTGCGGGTTGTACATGTCTG
>NC_056735.1:148081699-148084708 GCF_019279795.1 Protopterus annectens | reverse complement strand
AAAAAAACCGCGGCATGTATAAGTCACACACATTTGACACCTACTGGTGATGTGATGTTATTGCCATACATGTGTGTGTCATGTGATGACATTGCTCATACACCATGTGGATGTTGTCTTGACTGGGGCATGTCTGTTTGCCTGTAGTGGTGTCTTTACTTATCAAAACATGCCTGGATGTGTTCACATTAATGCAATCAACCTTAATGCTGTGTATATGCCACATATATAGTCATACATAGCCATTAGGGACATGACCTGTGACTCTGCAGACTTGCAAGCATGTATGTGGTTTGTCATATACACCTACATGGCACTGTACAGCTGTGTAGCATCCTGCCATGTATTGCCTGTGTTGCACATGTGTAGCACATGGGACAATAGCTAGCCTGATGGTATTTGCAGGGTTGGATATCAACTATAGCATGTTAGTGATTTAGTAGGCTATATGCCCTGGGCCATTTATGAGCCTAGGCAGACAGGTTACCTAGCTGTAGGCAAAAGACAGGTAAGTTTCAGTGGCCAGTTCAAGTAGTGCCACAGAACTGATACACATGGTTACTGATATATTTGGCATGCGGTCATCACACCATGTCACAGAGAGGAGCAATGTGCAGCTTCGCTGGACAGGGATGCACAGTATGGCAAGAGTATGTTAAGTGTATGCAATAGGGATCTGTCAGGCATGTTGTGATCCTTGTAGTGGATGTCCATGACATATGTGTTTACTTGGGATCAGGATGTGTTAAGTGTAGCAGGTCCAACACCTCTGGGTGAGACATGGCTTTATTCAGGGTAGGCTGCATGCTACATAGTGCAGCTAGGGATTGTAAAGGGCAGTGTAGGCCATCTACACATGGGCAATAACCCTTAAAGTCAATATGTGATCTATTATGGGTCACATTGTAGTTCCGTATGGCTGAGCAGTTATCTCTATATTCCTGGATGGCACCCTGTCATGATTAGGGGTGCCACATATGACTGCCTGTCTTTTGTGGTGATGTAACTATCAAAGGAAAGTACTGTCCAGCTACATCCCATACACACAGTTGTCATTATGTTGACCGCTGCCTAGGTGGTAGTTAATGGGTACAGGGTTTGTAACATAGGGGATGACAATGCAATACTTAGCTGTCAGATTGTGGCCATACATCACACACCACACATCTGACACACTAAGGCCCTTCTGTATGTTGAACTCAGCGCACACAATGAGTCAGCCATTGCTACTAGTTCATAGTCATTTGCAAACATTAATAGGCTGATTCCTTCTGTGTTAGTCTGTGTGGTATAGATAACAAAGAGGGGGAGTACCAGGAAAGACCCCTGTATTACTGTGGCTGGCACTGGTTTGATGTGCGTGTATTCATCAGACACCTTCTGTAGTGTGGGTTCTGCCAGTAGTCCAGTTGCCAACCACTCCTGTGACATAGGAATATACACCTAGTTTACCGAGTGTAGCTGGAACACAGTATGGATGATGGTGTCCTACGACCTGGCAAGGTCATGATATGCAGTGTGAATCAACCCTACTGTCATCTACATCTGTACCGAGTACATCAATTACGTTGACCACAGTTCATGGCCGTACAGACCAGACTCAGCATGGTAGTTGTGCACTATGCCCCATTATCAATGGTATCTCCCTCTTTGTGGGGTGTGATAACTGTTGCTGTGCACCATTCAGTGTGTACACAGCCTGACATGGAGCTATGATTGAACATGATGTGTATGTGGATAGCTGAATGTTCTTACATTTGTGTAGGATACACCCTGGGATGTTGACAGGTACCATGAAAGCTGTATGTATGGCTTTAGAGAGTGCAGCTTGTACCTGCATAGTCATTAGTACAAGAGCCCTGTAGTGTACATGGATATATTACTAAGTGTACCCATTGGGGGGTGGGGGGGTGGGAGTGGGTTTAGGTTCTCCAAGACCCTATCTGGATGAATGGGTGCTATTTCTGTAGGTGCAGTACTTCCCATGCAGTAGTGCTGTGTAACACGGCAGGTCTTGCCGTTGTCATTACAATTAATGACACAGCTATAGAATGCTTTGTGCTTGGCCTTATAATATGTGGCTGATTAGTTTCACAGTAGCTTTGTGTAGTTTTATATGGTGTATCTGCATCTTACTGAGGCTGACCAGGGATCATCTACACTCGTGTGTGTGTTCACTCTTGCAAAAGTTACTACCTTCTGTGGTACAGTTTAAAGCATGGTACCAGCAGTTTGACTACTTGTTTGTGTTGGGTTTAATCCTGGTTCTGTTTCAATGGCACAATAACTGCACATATGTGACTGCTTAAGGTTCATTTGTGTAGGATTCAGCATTGGTACATGCATTGTCCATCTGCATGGGTGCCATGGCACTCACCACTCTGCTCTTAGAAAACATAACATTGGCATTGGAGACTAACTATGTGTAGCATACTGTTAGCCCTGTTTGTGTGACTACTGTGATCCAGGTCAGTGGGGTCGATGGAATCCAACATGCATTGAGCGCAGGTGTTGGTACATGAGGAGTCTTCCCAGTTCATAATGGAATAGTTGAGAGTAACCATTATTATGGTTCTGTCTCAGACCTAATCTTCCCCATTACAGCACATTATGACAGTTGGGAAGTCCGTGGCCTGGTGGGTGATCTGTCTCATGGTGCATTTTGAATTTCACTTTGGCACAAAGGTAGTTGCTCAGCATAATGCATCTGATGTTATGCAAGTGCAATTAGCGTGGGGATGTGCATATCCTTCAGGAATATGGACACACCTGTGGCCCATGTGTTCCAATAAAGGATAATGGGCAAGAGGTGAGGTATGTGTTATAACATGGTCATGCAGGTGTGCTCTCTGGTGCATTGAAACATGTCTCAGCCACTGCACAGATATGTTCTCCATGTTAGGGATTGACATATGTGTGTCTATATAGTGTTTCTGACATGTATCATTGTTTAGCCAGGTCCGCAGCTTATTACTTGGCTGTCCCTGTAACAGCAGTGGACCCTCACTT
>NC_056735.1:148034199-148076699 GCF_019279795.1 Protopterus annectens | reverse complement strand
CTACTAGACTCGCTAACATCATTATTCTTCACCTCCTCTACTATAGCCTGGTTCAGAAGCTACTTGTCTGACAGGCAACAATCAGTCCAGTGGAAAGGAACTCTGTCTACACAACTTCCAACCACCATAGGAGTCCCACAGGGCTCTATACTGGGCCCGCTATTGTTCTCTATTTTCACAAATAACCTCAAATGCTCTGCACAACATGCTACACTCATACAATATGCGGATGATTCAACCCTGATCTGCTCTGCCTCATCTCCCACCACCCTACATACACTCACCCAAGATACCTTTATCTCAGTAGAAAAATGGATATTGGATATACAACTAATTCTAAATCTCAAAAAGACAAAACTGCTACTATTTACCCCTAATAGATCAAAAAAAAACCTCTCCTTTAACATAACATCTAAGGATGGCACCATCTCCCCTTCTAACCACACCAAACTTCTGGGCATTGAAATAGACAATAATCTCCATTTTGATGTTCACATCTCACATACCATAAAACTAGTACACAAAAAACTAGGTTCCCTATACAGGCATAAGTCCTTTCTCTCACAAAAAGCAAGTGTCACTCTTGCACAAAGCCACCTCCTCTCAACTCTATTATACACAGCACCAATCTTTACCCAAATCAGACAGTGTGACCTAGACAAACTAGAATCATGCTACAATAAAATAGCCAAGTTTGCTACTAACTCAACCTATAGAACCCATCACTGTGCTGCACTAAGAACTAAAATGGCTTGAGCTACCACAGCTACTTAACTATCACCAGCTGGGCACAACCTACAATATTCTCAAATATTCTGAAAAAAACCCTCATTATCCAACCTACTTACTATCTATAATGCAAACCGGTACCTAAGATCCAGTGAAAAATCTCTCCTCTCCATCACCAAGGCTAACAATAATGCAGGGAAAGCACACTTCTCCCACGCCATTGCCAGAAATTGGAACTCTCTTCCCCTATCCGTGTCCACTGCCCCCTCCACATCCATATTCAAAAACTCCCTCAAATCGCACCTTCTTAGTACCTGGTTATGCCCTTGTATCAAATAACCCTACCCATACTACTATTAACTCCCCAAATTCCTCTCTGATCATATGCTGGAGCTCTGATCCCCTGTAGGCTTGGTCATCTGAAAGGGTACTTTCAACTGTAAAATCTTACTGGATATATTTTCTTTTCTTACCAATGTATGACTGACATTGTCTTTTTACCCATGTTCTATATCTTCTTTTACCTGGAGTGTTTTTATTAATTCTTGTTTTATTAATTCTTGTTGTAGTACTATGCTCAGCATACATTATGTAACCTGTTTTGTGTATTATGCTGGATGTACTGTATTTGTATAAAGTGATGTTGGAGCTTTTCTCCCCGGGCCTCCGTTGAAAATGGATTTGGTCCAGTCGGAAATTCCCGGTTAACAAATGTAAAATATATATATAGATATATATATAAATATATATATATATATATATATATATATATATATATATATATATATATATATATATACACATATATATGTGTGTGTATATGTGTATATGTATATAGATATATACCTTATTGCATACGTTTATCTGTACCTCCATAGATGTGCAGATGTTTTAACCTATTTATATATCAACATATATATGTAGACCTGTATATATCAACATGTCTCTATGTATCTCTCCTTCTCTCTCTCTATATATATCTATATATGAGCATACACCTTTAATTGGGTACATGGCGGGTTGTCCTATTTCAACACATTCCTCCCTTTTGTATTTTAATCTGTCTGCATACACAACTGGGATAGGTACATCCCAGGTAGCTTAGTGTTAGCTTACTCTGAGGATGGAGTACATGGTTGCAGGTTCTACTCCTGGAAGGTGTTATTATTTTACCTCTCAGAGTAGGCACTGGTAGGGAAAGTGTGAATAACGCACATTTATGTGGTTGTGAGCAGGTTTGCCCGTGGTCTGCGCAACGTTAAGCAAAGGTCAAACTTGTGAAGCGCTTCTCCGTTTACCATGTTTCAGTGCCGCTTACCGTCACGCAAACACGTGGAAACCTGCTTACAACCACTTAAAAGTGCTTTAATCTACCTGCATCCAAAAGCCCTTATTCTGGCCCTCAAAATAACCTAACAGCCCTTGCAGGTCTTGAACCAGGGACCATGAACACCGCAGTCACTGACTTTACCAGTAAGGCATCTGAGATATGTACGAATGTTATGGTGTTTAGAATATATATTGTACTACAGACATTCCTCACTACTGAAAACAAATGAGACAGTCAGTTGGTGCACATATGTCTGATACATGTTAATGTTCATATGATTGTGAAATTAGGTGTTGCAATGTGACATGACAGGGTGTACATGAATGAGAAAGGTTCTTGCTTTGTGTCCTTTTTATATTGTCCCCATACTCCATGTATGCCTCTCCAATTCACTTATTGGATATCCGACACAGGCCCTCCTTGATGCATGATTGCATTACCCATCATTCCTCCCCCACCTCAATCTTCAGATACACAACAACCACCCCTTCTATGATGAATTAGGTTAATATTAATTGTAATAATACAAGAGCTGCATGTGTTTTGTCTACACTCCAATTCCTTTGAGGTGCTTCTGTGTCACGTAGTATGTTCATAGATGTTTATATATATGGCTATTGATGTAACTGTATATATATATATATATATATATATATATATATATATATATATATATATATATATATATTTCGTATTAGTTTGTAACAGTAATACATCTGTAGACTGGAATGTGTTGGTTCACAACTACAGTACATTACAATGTACTGTACATATGTACACAAAGTGACTGTCCCATTTGTGATCATTACAGTGAAATGCATATGGTATAAGGTGTAGTCCCAAGACCATGAAACATGTGTACACCTCGGATGGCTTAGTGGTAAGTCCCATGACTATAGGTTCGACACCTGCGATGCTTTACAAATCTTTTTTTTTACTGCAGAATAAGGCTCATTTAAGCAGTTGTAAGCATGTTTACAAGTGTTTGTGTGACATTCTATCAGCAGTTAAATACAGTTAAACAAACTTTGTAATGTATAACCTGTGCTCACAAACACGGCCACATTCGCTAACTACTTCAGATATATACATGTCAGTGACGTAACATCTCACTATGTGCTGACATAACATTACATTCTATGTTGACTGTACTCTCCAGCACACGTGGGTTTATATGGGTGTTTCGGATGTTTATTATACAGATGATTACTACCTATATATGCAAGCTGTGGTTAAGGTATACTTTTGCACATGATAAACATGCCAGCCTTTATCGGAATTGTAACCTCGAATGCACAGATACTATGCAGATACTGTAACCATTACACTGTTGACATTAATGTTGCTTCCGCCTAGTTCCTATTTAGATGATTTCTATATATAAGCTAGGCTAAGCAAAGGGCGGGAGCCCCCAAACTCATTGAGCTTCGCGTACTCTTGAAATAACAACATATAACAAATGTACTGTGAGACAATACATTACATTCCTAACTACATTAGGCATAGCCCCTCACTGACACACTTCAAGGGAAACCTTGTTGAATGAATGGGTAACAGACTATACAACCCTGGGATCATGTGTCCCAGATCCACACAGCCAGGGGGTGGGGGAGCCTGTCCAGTTTGATAGCTGCAAGACCTGTTGAGGGAACTGAATGGTGTTGAACTGCCACATTAACATGCCCTCTTTAGATCACTAAGTGCCCCTATCACCCTCCACAATCCCAGTCTTCAACAGCTTCCACAACTATGCCTGGAATTGCTTCATTGGCTATGCTTGACAGAGGCTGAGTTACTTCATCAATGGTGCAGGGAAGGCCAACACACTGTAGCTATGCTTCTAATTGCCCTTGGGCAGATAGGTAGTAGGCTATCTGTGAACTTCTAATGTGCAGGCCATCACAGCTATAATATGTGAATAAACAGATCTTCAGATCACAATATACAGTGAGAACTCACCATGTAGCCAGAAAACAGTAGAGTACAACAAGAACATACAGAACACTGATACTTAGTCACTCCAAAAGCTTATCTTGGAAGCTAGAAGACTTGTATAAGTTTAAGGCTTTCTATTGCTTACCAGTAGATTACCTACAGGGGAGATGAAAAACAAGCACAGATGAGGAACATGCATGCAATGATACCATACCAGCCTATGTGTCAGCCTTAGGCTTTGGAATATTGGCCAAGGTTATGGGCGCCCCCATGGTGCCTTATTTAGGAGAGTCTCGAAGGTGAATACCAGCTCCGTAAACAGCTCATTAGCAGATTCAATGAGGATTATGCTACTCAACACTAGGGGTTGTGATCACAACATGCATGCACTCAGACCACTCTTCAGGATGGGGCAGCATGATACTTCTGTGATCATCCATGTGCAGCTAACATCAGCCACAGTTACAATGTGGAATGTGGCCTGCTACTTATCACCCTCCATGACCCAGGCCCTCCACTCTGCCTACCTGGAGACAGTGGAGAATATGACAGTCTTAATGCACACCCTGGCATTGGTCGATGTCAACTACCATACCATTAACTGAGAAATGTACTCTGGTACTCACTTCCACGCCCAGCACTTCCTGGAATGTATCACCTTATATGATCTGTATCAGGTGATAACCTCCCTAATGTGGGGTGGAAACTACTAGATGTGGTCATCACCAACATGGGCAACAGGTGCACCATAGTGGAGGTTAACCGGTCACTGGTTAGATCTGACCACAGACTATTCACTGTTTCCACACCCTAGCATCTCCCCCACCCACAGATACCACAGTGTATACCTTTCCTACAGCTAAATTTACACTACTAGTGACAGGGGTGGGGGTTTCATAACCCCCAAGCTAAGGGGAAATACTGCTCAAGATACAGACAGATTTACAAATGCAGTCTATAAGAACCTACACGGATGCATGGATCGTGCCATCACTGGTAAACCAAGACTCACTCCTCCTAGACAAGGACACCAGTCTGGTGGACCTCTGCAATAAACAGGCTATACGACAGAAGTAGGACAGTGTTCCAGACATAGAGCAAATCCCACGAAGGGCAGACATCCGTGACCATTATTAGTATGATACGTAGTCCCTCATGACATCATCCAAGGCTAACATCAGCAGGAGAATATGCAAGGATTCGAAAGATAACCACAAAGCCTTCTTTGGCTATGTCAAGGATCTACCCACACAGATTTGTACTCCGCTAGTGAAATATAGCACAACATATGCTGACCCTACTGATATCGCCAACATCCTTGCGGACACATTCGGTGCATACTTTACCCCCTAAAGAGCCCACAACACTACCCAAAAGGTGCAGTATCCCAACCATCAGAGACACACAGGTGGAAATGGCCCTCTCTAACAGCAGAACACAGCAGCAATGGAGGCAGATGTTGACCCTGACTGCATCTTGCAAACTGTACAAGACAACCTACCCCCCACCTAATTAAGCATTCCTACCTCAGCCTCTCCACAGGCTATATGCCCATACAATGGCACGTGGCAATGGTTATTCCCCTCCATCAAGGTGGAATCACAAGTGACCATGGTAACTACCACCCCATAAGCCTGACTACCCTGGTCTGCAATGGTATGGTTCGCATCCTCATGGCACTCATTAACAATGACATTGGTAACCTCCGAACATGTGACCCATCCCAGGTCAGCTTGGTTGAGTGCAGTTCATGCCTACTGAACCTGTTTGACATCTTACATTCAGTCACCAAGACGTCAGATGATGGGGGAGGTGGTTCACACATACTACCTGGACCTCACCAAGGCTTTTGACACCATGCCCTACTCAGGTATTATTGACAAACGCACCAGCCTGTACATTCACTCATACATCACAGGTTGGGTTGTCAACGGGCTTACACACAGAACCCACATGGTATGACTAGCAGTCTCCAGGTCCAACTCTTGAACAGTCATGACTGGTGTCCCACAGGACTCAGTCCAGGGAGCCTTACTGTTTGGCATATACATCTCAGATGTACAGGCAAACACAGGTGGTCTACGGCAGACCATGTTTGGCAATGACTGCAAACTGGGAGCCATGACTGATAATTCAGCTGACACGGACATCCCTCAAGGGGCCTCACAGAGAATGTCACAGGGTGCCAACGACACGGCCTCCAGCCAAGTGCCACTAACTGCATGGTCATTCCATTGTGGAATTGGCACCCACATATTAACACATGAGTGGCAGCCACTTTAATACAGATGAGGTAATGGGGTATCTGGGGACTAAGGTAGATAGTGATCTCCCCTTTGACAATCATATCTCCACAGTAGTTAGGACATCCTTCTATGTAGGCCATCTGATTACTAAAGGATTCCCATCTAGACATACATAGGTTATAGTGCCCCTTTACTCATCAGTCTCATCATAGGGTATAATAACCCATGTGGGATGTACCTCAGAGGACATGTCCAACAGCTGGGGGGTCCACAAATGTACCTCATCAAGGGGAATACTGGCCTTCAATATATGGCCTATGCAGCCAGACTGCATAAACTCCTGCTTTACTCAGTGACATCTCGTTTACCCAGAGATGATCTCCACTGGCCAACACAGCCATGTCGAAATCAGGCTTAATGGATATGCTCCACCTATGGGAATCCATATCACAGTGAGCAACACACTGAAGTGAGCTGACCATGCCACAACAATAACTGGAAGATGCTGGAGGGACAGCTTCCTGTCACAGACACTCCCCATACTTTGGAACAACATCCCTAACTACATTATACAAAGCCCCTCACTAACACTCTGCAAGAGAAACCTTGAAGGGTGGATGGGGAACAGTAGATGCACCGCAGGGATCCTGCCATTGGCTTTGCTCCACAGAGGGACAGTTAATGAATCAATGGGGTAGCAAAAGCTGACACATTTTGGCTGGCCTTATGAATGGCCTCTAGCAGTTGGCCAAGTATCTACCTATGAATCTATACATACAGTATCTGCATATGCTGATAACTTAATTTACTGTTCAGGTGTTGACTTACCTTGTGCCAATGGCTGTTGTATTTTGTACATTTTTTATAACAATGGCTATACATTTAGCCATTGGCATATATTAACAATATAATACATGTGTTTGGTTGGCTGTCATAGCTCCGATTTTATGTTTGCAAAAATGTAAACTGTTTTCTATGGTTTACATTTCTGCATGCTTACACTACACCTGCACCACTTCCTGAATCACTAAATACCTTCATTTTCATGCTACACTGCTGCACATGGGGTAATTAGCATACAAGGCTCAGGAGTTGTGTGGGTGTAGCGTACACAGGTAGTGCACATGGAAACAGCTCATACCTGAATCGCTCGGTGGACATCTTTGGTGTTAGAATGCTGATGCAATGCCTGCACCTGGTGCAAGCTTCATGAATCCCGAGGACAGTGTTTATCTGCAGTTAAAGTCTTATTTATATATATATAATGGGGTTTAAATTCACAATGATGTAATTTAAATCACAGAAAGTTTGGTAATACTTTCATCATTTAAACAATTTTCCTCAGTAAATGTATTGTATTATGTGTAAGCATGGTAATTTTTTAATTATCTCCTTCATTCTAAGTCTGTTTGAATCCTAAGTTTATTACTATCAAAGTGATTAAGTCTAGACCATGTTTCTAAAGAAACATGATGTGGACACTCACAGTTGCTGACAACAGACCAAGCAATAATATGTGTTTTTCAATAGTAGCTAAAACATTAAAAAATAATAATACTTATGTTTAAATGTACAGGTTTATTTGTTTACTTAGTAATAGGGTAATAGTAAAATGGGGTTCAGCACTTTTTGGGTTTTGATCAATATAAAACTTGGGTTTCAAACCCATTTCAGAGCTATTAATTCTCTGTACTTCGAGGCAGTATAAAATAAAATGTCAGCACTCTTCTGTGACATTGTACTTAAATACAGATTAGTTATAACAGGTGTGATATGCCCCTAATTGTCTGACTAATATAAATATTTGTCGAGCAAGTAAAATGCATTCTTTTGTTGTAGTGTGAAAAAGGTAATTGATAAAAGACACTCTCTCTACCTCACTCATTCTCGCTCTCTTTATCGCCCTCTCTCTTCACCTCCCTCTCTCTTCACTTCTGTCCCTCTCTCTATAATACCTCAGCCATGAATTAAAATGTTACTGTCTCACGTTGTTGTTCCGCATGTTCAAATTTCATTACACAATTGTTTCCCTCAGAGTTTGCCTGGGCTCCATTTCTGTCCTGTTGTGGGATATTTCACAATGTTCATAAAAATTACAATTGCTAAAACCTTCATGTACATCATTTAAGTAATGTTTTGCTAGCATTAGCTACAGAAATATCAATAGCAGCTATTTGCTTTGCATGTGTCCATTAAAATCTAATCTAAATCTAAAAGAATCACAGGCCTAAAGCAGATGCCCCACGCTGACCGCCTTAATAAACTCCAGCTATACTCTGTCGCATATCGTCTACTCAGAGGCGATCTTTGCTTAACATACAAGGCCATGTCAAACCCAGAGCTGTTGGACATGCTACACTTAAAGAAATCCCAATCCTCAGAGCCACACGCTCCAGGGATCTAAACCTTGTCATCACAATGAACAAAACATGCTGGAGGGATAGGTTCCTGACCCAGAGACTCCCCAGACTCTGGAATAGATTGCCCATACATGTCAAGCAGAGTGCCTCTTTGGTCCTCTTCAAAAGGAACCTTGGCGATTGGATGGGAGAAAGGAAATTCACCCCGGGGATCAAGTCAGTCACCCTGCTAGACAGGGGTCCAGGGAAGTAAATAGTGCGGGAAGAAATAGCCAGGGAATTGTTATGGCTAGGCTTGTATAGGCCCTAGGGCTGATAGCCTAGTACCAACCTATGAACCTATGAACCTATGAGTTCAGACAAGGGCAATTAGTTCCAGCTGCATAAATAGCAGTGGAACACAAAAACACATCAGGAGGAAACTGCATGTTCAAGCTTAATTATGAATGCTTAAAAACTCTTAGTAGTACAACAAAAACAACGTAAATTTTCAATCAAGTAAGGTAATTAAGTAGTTGAAAAAAATCAGTTTTATAGGCATATTAGTAAAATGTATATTTTATTATAGCTCATAGATTCAAACTACTTATTTGAGAGAAAAGTAAAGAAATGTGGAGTTGACTTTCACTTTATCATAATGGCATCTTTCGTGGAGCAAATGCATACAGTTTTGACTGAGAAAAAATGCAAAGATATTTGCAATCCATTGAGTAAATACCTATGATGTTAAACAAGTACTTCTCAAGATACCAGCCATGATTTTAATGCATTCAGTTAAAAAATGCAGATACAATATTTATTTTATTTAACATTTGTTAACCGGGAAAGTCCAACTGGGAACAAAGCCAACTTTCAGCAGAGGCCCAGGGAGAAACACTCCAGATGCATATCTTTATAACATGGGAGAAAACTCACACAAATGCAAGGAGGACATGCAGACTGCACACAGAAGGCACCCCAACCAAGAATCAGACTGGAGAATCTCTTGCCATGAGGCGACAATACTACCACTGTGCTGTCCAGTATATAAAATATAAGTGATTTTGATAAGATTTGATATGATAAAATATCAAGCATTTCAACCCTGTCAAACATTACATTTCTTTTTAATAAACATCCCTTTTCCTTTTGCTGTCACTTAATTTTCATGTTGCTGTAAGTTAAAGTGTACTGCATGTAGTGATCATTCTAACATGTTTGAAAGTCAGACTTTATTACATATCCCTACAGCAGTAATTACTATATTATCTCAATTCTAACTGGCAGCCATACAAACAGTATTAAGCAGTCAATTACATGTTTTGTTCAACGTTAGTATTAATTTCACCCAAGCTGTACTGTTTTACTTTAAAATGGCTTGTCCTGGAAGTTTTAAATCATGTCATTCCTAATGTATCAGTGTCAGTCCACATAAAGGCAGCATCGTATTGTCATAAATATTAAAATGCCATTTATTTATGGTAATCTGCTAGAATCTATTCTCAAACTTCAAAATCAGCATATTTTGTTTTACTTCACTGTAATGTACTGCTGCACAAGTGTGGGCTGCAATATAAAGAGAATGACCTCTACATTCAAAATATCAGATAGAAATCCTTAATTACTGCACATAAATTTACTGATCAAACATCTTAGATTAAAGAATTACACAATATGACAGATGTATAATGATTTAATCACAGAAGAAATGTGCAGATGCACTTGGCCCATGGCTAAAATGAGTCTTTTGACCATCTCATCCATTCTGTTGAGGAAAAAACTAAATCAGTAACATTTTATACTGCACAACATCATGCTGAGAGGTTCTTCAATAACCACTGTGTGGTTATATACAATGGTTACATAACCACTGTGTGGTTATCTACAGTGGTTACATTACCACTATGTGGTTATATACAGTGGTTACATAACCACTGTGTGGTTATATACAGTGGTTACATAACCACTGCATGGTTATATACAGTGGTTACATAACCACTGCATGGTTATATACAGTGGTTACATAACCACTATGTGGTTATATACAGTGGTTACATTACCACTTTGTGGTTATATACAGTGGTTACATAACCAATGTGTGGTTATCTACCGTGGTTACATAACCAATGTGTGGTTATCTACCGTGGTTACATTACCACTGTGTGGTTATATACAGTGGTTATATAACCACTGTGTGGTTATATACAGTGGTTACATGACCACTGTGTGGTTATCTACAGTGGTTACATTACCACTATGTGGTTATATACAGTGGTTACATTACCAATATGTGGTTATATACAGTGGTTACATAACCAATGTGTGGTCATCTGCCGTGGTTACATTACCACTGTGTGGTTATATACAGTGGTTATATAACCACTGTGTGGTTATATACAGTGGTTACATTACCACTGTGTGATTATATACAGTGGTTACATAACCACTGTGTGGTTATATACAGTGGTTACATAACCACTATGTGGTTATACACAGTGGTTACATTACCACTGCGTGGTAGTATACAGTGGTTACATTACCACTGCATGGTTATATACATTGGTTATGTAAACACTGCATGGTTATATATAGTGGTTACATTACCAATATAAGGTTATATACAGTGGTTACATTACCACTATATGGTTAAACAAAGTGAGTACATAACCACTTCCTGGTTATATACAGTTGTGGTTATATATAGTGGTTACATTACCACTGCATGGTTATATACAGTGGTTACATTACCACTATAAAGTTATATACAGTGGTTATATTACCATTATATGGTTATACACAGTGGTTACATAACCACTGCCTGGTTATATACAGTTGTGGTTATATACAGTGGTTACATAACCACTGTGTGGTTATATACAGTGGGTACATTACCACTGCATGGTTATATACAGTAGTTACATAACCACTGGGTGGTTACATACAGTGGCTACATTACCACTGTATGGTTATACACAGTGGTTACATAACATACAGTGGGTACATTACCACTGCGTGGTTATGTACAGTGGTTACATAATCACTGGGTGGTTACATACAGTGGCTACATTTCCACTGTATGGTTATACATAGTGGTTACATAACCACTGCATGGTTATATACAGTGGTTACATAACCACTGTGTAGTTATATACATTGGTTATATTACCATTGTGTGGACTATGTTGTTATTTCCTGTCTTCAGTACTTTGCCTCTTATTTACTTGCTTATTGTGGTGCTTTGTTATTTTCCCCTTGTCTATCTATCCATCTACCCATCCATTAATTTACCCACTACCCCTTTTTCCCCATTTTTTCAAATGAGATCAGGGTGTTACTTCAACACTGACAAGCATCTAGGAACAGTGTTATACAGAGCCACACCCATCCACATTTCCAATTCTCTCTATATGATGTATCCTGATATAGCTATTACTCAGGCATGGTTTTCTGTATACTATGTTTTTGCACTGTCATGATATCCAGATATCTTTGTTCCACCTAAGCCCTAAGGCTTAGTAGCTTTTTTGGATGGACTGTGGGTTTTGTTAGTTCTGGTGCTTCATTTTTCATTTATCCTGCTCCCTTCTGCCTCATCCAGTCCCATAACGGCAGGCCTCTCTGCCCATTTACTAGTGATCTGCTTATATTGTTCTCCTTAGTCTTGTGAACATCACCAGTCAGTGACATGAGTCCAGTTATCAGTCTAGATGCTGATGCACTGATTGGGATACAGGGGACTAAACAGCCAGAAGCCAGGTCTCCTGTCTCAGGGGGGGTGCTATTACTCTAATAAATGAAAAAGTAAAAATAAATGTAATTTTAAGTTAATAGAATTTGACCAGAAGGTTTCCACAGCTTTACATGAGAATGTATATCCATTTAACCAAGAATAAGTAAATGGAACAAACATTGTTTCTATTAGACCTGATCACCGAGAACCAATTGTTATGCTGTCAAGTAGAAATAGCTGGAGATGAACGAGAATGACAGCATCTCAAAGCATGTGTGAAGACTAGAGAACCGATATCCAAGTAAGCTATGGAAACTAGGCACAAAACGAGATCAGTTGGTGGAGGAATGCAGAAGTCCAGGAAGTTATCAAAAGAAAGCTGGAGTGCAGGAAACTGGGAGATAATAAGATTAAAAAAAAGCCAAGGCTTAATAGGAATGCTGGCTGACATCAGAGGAACTCTACCAGCTTCTGGAAAGTGACTCAGCAGATGGCATAAAGAAACTCTTTCAGGTTGCAAGGCAGCTTCTGAATGAAGAAAATCCCACAGAAGTGGTACTGTCCTATACACAGCCCATAATGAAATAATAAGAAGATCCAACCCTAGAATAAGCAGTAAGGAAAATTAAGTCAGAGAAAGCAGCTGGCTCAGATGAGGCCACAGCAGATTTGATCAAATTGTTCGGTGAGTTAGAGGAGAAATTACTCCTGAGGCTAATTGCACATAGCAATATGGGGAGAAAGTTGTATTACAAGTGGCTGGAGAATAAGTATCCCTAATGCTAGTGTACAGAGGGGACATTCACAACTGTAGGTAGTACCAAACTTCTGTCACACAGCATGAAGTTCTAGAAAGGGCAACTAATAAATGAATACACAGAGTAGGAGAAAATAAGATGTGAGATGAGCACTTTAGATTCAGATCAAGATACAGCATAACTAACCTGGTGTTTGCAGTATGACAGATAATGGAGAAGAAGTTAGACATAAGGAAAGAGTCCAAATAGGCACTCCTGGACTTGGAGAAAGCATATGGCATGAGTCCTAAAAAAGCTAATTTGGCGAGTCCTGTGATCTTCTGAAGTCTCAGAAACATTAATAGAAATATTGCAGGCTATGCAGAAAGACCCAATAACACCAGAACAGTTTTCAGACTTACAGAGGGGTTTTCAGTGGGAGTGGGTATGCATCAGGCTTCAGTTCTGAGCCTTCTACAATTTATACTTGTGAAGGACTACATTAGCAAATAGGTCAGAAGGGACAGATGAACAAAACTACTGTATGCAGATGATGTGGCATTACAAGCAGATTCTGAAAAGGAATTTCAACAAATGAGAGTGGAATGGAATGCAAAACTGAAGGCACACGGGATGAAACAGAGTACAAACAAGATAGTTATGGCAGCAAATGGGAGAAATTATTACAAGCTGAAAATTGATATAGAAGCAAAAACAGTGGAAGACGTTAACAGGTTCAAGTGTCTGGCACAAGGGGTTGTGAAGATAAGAAGTGTGAATGGGGGGAATCACAGCTACAATCAGAGGTGCTGCAGTGAACTGCTACAGGTCAGGGTAGTATGTGACAGAAGAATGCTAAAAAAGCTGAAAAGAAAGATGTGCAAAACAGTGGTGTGACCTGTACTTCTGAATGTACAGAAACCTGAGCAGTGAAGGTGGAGCTTTGAGGAAGCTAGAGGTAATGGAGTTAAGGTACCTAAGATGGGCAGTAGGATGTACACTGTTAAACAGATGAAGAAATGGTGACATCGAAATAGAATCCAAAGTAGCTCCAATTGCAGAGAAGGTCAAAGAGAAGAGATTACAGTGGTTCAGGCACATGTGCAAGATAGCAGGAAACAACCTTGTGAAGCAGATTTGGGAGAGGCAGAAAAGGGTTAGAGAAAATGAAGACCTTTATCAAAAGAGATTGATGGATCGTGTGAGAGAAGACTTGTATCAGTCACGCATAACTGTTGAAGAAGGTAGGAGAATGACACCAAATCATGAGAGGACAGTTGCACACTGATCCCGTGTAGAAAATGGGAAGAAGGCAACTGATGAGGATTATGAGTGCATAGCTTTCGGTAGGTCCAATTCAAGCTTTACAGCCAAATCTTTCTCTCTCCTTATATGTAGGTACTGCAGTTGCCTTTACAATAGATACAAACTGCACCTTCTTTTTGCGCACTGGAAGTAATCTGGAGCATTCGGTCTCCCACCTTATATATTAGTACGCATTCAGCTCTGGATACAAGCCATTGTAATACAGCCCCAAGTAACCTGTGATGCAGTAAGAGCTGTCCAGTTCATGACCAATTCCAACATGCAACAAGCCTGGTGGTTATACCAGACCCAGGGCTTTTTCACCAAGAAATGTGTTGTGAAAAGTCATTTTTCCTTAAATTCATGTGGTGGTGATAGGATAGTGCCTTTTTATATCTTACAACTTAATAATTAGAATTCAGCATCTCTGGATGCATTCTAAGTGGGGTAATATTGACACCCATACGTGCACACACACACACACACACACACACACACACACACACACACACACACACACACACACACACACACACACACGTGCACACACACACACACACACACACACACACACACACACACACACACACACACACACACACACACACACACTCACACACACACACACATGCACACACATGCACACATGTTCTCTTACATTGAAGTGGTTAACAATAAGATTAAATTCAAATATGATCCTAGACAGAGATACATTCCATTGAAATGAAGCCTTCATAAACTCAAGTGATACTGTAAGTGCAGAATGCCAAAATAAACAAATAAACCTATGACTATATTGGTTTTAAAATGCAGTGAGTCTTGTAATCATTACATATGTTCTTGTAAATCATATTCACTAGCCATGAAGTCAGAATGTTGAAACTCAGAATACCGTGGGCCTGATTCCAAAACACTTGCTCTCAGTGTAAGTCACCACTTGTACTGAGAGCAGGTTGAGAGGAGTTCTTTTGGAATATGGCCCCTGGCAAAGCCAGTTTACAGCTAGGTGCCACATAGAAGTAAGTCTCTTACACTGAGAGCAAGTCGTTCACAATCAGAGCAGACTTACACTAAGAAAAACACTTTTGAATCTGGCCACAAACTGACTGATACACAAGACCTGTAACATTTTCTTGGCTTATAGCACAGTTAAAATCCTTTTATGAATTTATATAATTAGTGCCATGTTTTTGAAGTCTGCCATCTGTGATCATCTCTCATGCACCTAATCTGGACAGTTAGTGAAAGAAGTTATAACTATTTGAAAAGTGATATTCATTTACACTGAAGATGCTGCAATATTTGTAAGGCAACAATTTCAGTAAAATGATATATACCTCACTTTTAAAAATCAGTCTTAAATGTTCCCAGTCAAATAACCTGCATGTCATTAGTGTAAGAACTGTAATAAAATTGTCATCAGCACTAAGAACAGTATTCTCCTAACTGACGGAAAGATGGATTGAGTGACTTACCATTGTAAGGGAGCTTATCCTGCTTTGCTGTGGCCCATGATGCTCCAGTGGTGTCTACCTCCGTAATATTCCCATAGCAACCACTACCAGAGACAGACACTAGAAGACAGTAAAAATAAATCATCTTTGTAGGGCAAGCATATTCTCCATCACAAATATAATTTGCAGCATACAGATATATGAATGTACTTGTGAAACATGGTCAGCAAATACACTTCTCAGCAAAATCCAATATCGCCAAGTCAAATGAACAGGCAGCTCATGAATAAAATCTTAGTTGGTGAAAATGAAACCTTAGCCATGGCACCTATATTGCATTTATCATTTCAGTACTTAATACCATCCACTACAGTCCCATTATTTGGTTGATGCTGTCTCTATTTTAATTATTACTAATCCAGGTCATCCTGAAACAGTAGGACTGGGGTATCTGACCGGGGGATCTATCATGAGTCGGTCATTACAAAACTGCCCCAGGACAGGAATGAGTCGGGATTCACACTGTCCATTCAGATCTGTGCAAGGTAAGTTTCATTTCAATAAAATATCATAGTCTACTACAAATCAGTGTCCCCTGTATTGAATTGTGGGATTTGCCCCATTTAACCCAGGGCTTTACTTTAGCAACTTTTTGTTGTCCAATTTCACGGAGATGGGTCATCACTGTAGTGCATTCTGATTAAAAGTACCATATTGAATGAACTGATATAATTGACTGTTCCTTATGCAGGCGCCTTTCTAATGTTTTTTTTTCAACTGGTGCCTCTGGAAGCAAGTGGCATGCAGGTGGGTTGTTTGCCAGAAAAGGTAATGATACTGATGACCATGTGACTGCTGCAGAAATGAGGGCTAAACCATGATTCAGCACATTACAAACCTTCCTTATGTGCATGAGTGGGACAGTGAAGGCGTTGTATGGGGTCAAATAATGACTCACCTTTTTGGTTGCTGTATATAAGAAGTCACAGTACCGGTTGTCACCTTTCTGAGAATGAATGGAAAACTATGGGTAAATGGCACTCTGTTTGGCCAGTCAGTCTGATGTGGCAGCTGGAGGAAAAAATAATTTATTAAAATTATACACATGGCTTCCACAAAAAGATATTTTGTAAAGAAAAAAATATTGAACACAAAATTGTTGGGTGAGGAGGCCACAACTGCTATTTTCCTGCCACTAACATTAAACTGGTTCACATTTATTTTGGTAGGTTGTAAACACTTTTTAACTTGCCTCTACATAGATGGATTGTCACACTAAAGGTATATTCTCACTTACTTTTTTCGCACCTCTCTATCTCCTTCACTACCAGTAGAGGCAGTATACAAAGGATAAATAACATCTTACCAAATGGAAGACAGGATTTTCTGATACATTTCATCTTCTTCCATTGACCTTTTCCTAGATACAATGCTTAAAACTCAAGCCTAGAAAAATAACATTCCTGCTTGTACAGTGGTTTCTAATATTTATTAATAGCACCTAAGTAGTTCAGCACAAAGATTATACTGAGGTAAAATTTGAGACTTATTGTTACATTATATTACTCGAAAAGTCTACTCATAGGGAATATTTCATTTTAGAAAATGCATCAGCACTTTCTAATCCATTTCAGAAGCATAGATATTTTAGCCTTGGCTATGCACCAAATGACTCTGGCTCAGCTAAGTTCCCTGGGCACCGGTGGACCACATTGTGGTAGGATGGCAATGAGCAACCCAGTGCCATCATCTTGCCCATACTGGAGGAATGATTAGCACTGGTCCTGCTGAAGAAATGTCTTTTGTGGGACAGCTTGAGATGTGTATTCCATGCAAGGAAAATGAAACATGGGGATGTAAGTCCATCAAAGGAGTACATGTCACTCTAGCCAAGAACAACATATGTGCAAAACAGTGGTCCTACCCTGGGCTTGGTGTAGTAGGTATTTCATAACATCTGCTGGGTGATAAGTGGATGATGTTAGGACCATAAAGAAATCTGTTAATGCCTGTTGGATGCTGATCTTCATACCCTACTGGCATCACTGGATGCTGGAAGATGGAAGGGCCAGGTGTGCCAACAGGGGGACAAGATTTCATGGATCGGGTGGGGAAGTAGCCTCATCAAAAAATCACATCAGTGCTTTGTGCTGTTCTGTTTCTTCAACAAGACAACCTATTCTGTATTTACAGGTCAAGCTTTTTAACTAGTAATTAAAACATACTGGCAAATTATTTAAAAATATTATAATGTACAATTTAAGTTCTCTTAACTTCCATTCTGGTATATAATTCAAAATAAATTTTAAAGACATTTCTTAAGAATCATAGGTTCCCTTTCATATGTACTGTTTCTTTACACCTAACTCCAGATACTCTACTAACCTTACTACATTTGCCCCATTAACTTCATACTCATTGCCCCTAGTATGCATACTTAGCTTAGGTTACAGTGTTATTTTGGACAAAGCAACATATATGCATACATATTGATGACATTCAGAGACAGCATTTTCTGAAAAAAAAAACACAATTCTACTACTGCTGCTGCTACTACTACTAATGCTAGCCAATACAATTTCTTTTCAGAGGTGTTGCAGGTTAAAAATGGTTAATTTAGGGCCCACTTGATCATACTTAGTACGTCTAATCTACTACAAATGAGCTTACTACGTCTCAGTAGGCTGCTGCAAACTAAAGAAAGCTGCACAGTTGTTGTAAAACATGTTCTCTGCAGGAGGCTATGGTATTATTTCCCTTTTCTGCAAGTCAGAGGTAGTACATATATATAGAGGTCAGGGGCTTTGGAGACAGAGCCCCTACATTAGGCATTGCAAATGATGCATGACAGCTATTGGGGTAGCAGGAAAAAGTGGGTGGTAAATTGGGCTTCAGTAAGCATTTGTTCAGTAACTCAAAGCAAACTAATTAATTAGTATAATACAGGATGATAATCAGAGACATTAATAATACCATTCTGGAGGTAGACGAGATCCAAAACTATTTAAAATTTCTGCTGTGCAGAATAACAGCCAACAAAACTTTGGGGTCTCAAGAAGTTCTACCAGAGTCTGACCAAAGAGCTGGAAAATTCTCTAAAAAGGGTAACCAAACCCTGTAAATGACCAAAAATTGCAGTTCCGTGCCCTGTTGACATGCAGGTGTCTGAGGAAATTTATCTAGACTATCCTTTTTAAATTATGGGGAATAAATAAAATAAACATGCATCGATGTCTTGATTCTTTGATTGCAATCTGGAGAAGAAAGCTGACCATGAGTACAGCTATGTATTGTAGCTGAGAATAACAGACAAATGAAGACCTAACAAAGTGTCAAATATTCATGTTTGTTGAAACATAAGGGTTCTAAACTACAGGGAATAAATTTGAAGGAATATTACGATTAAATAAAGTGATACCAGTTTAAGAGTGAGTCTGCAAATCTAAATTACCTTTGCATGTAGTTATAATTTACCCAGAGGTCTTACAACCTGCATGTTTTCTCTGAGCTACAGAGACAGTGTGTCCCCCTAATCAGTCAATTTATTGTTACAGAAAGATTCACTGAAAATGATTCAGCAAATCGCAGGTCATCTGTCTTTCCTTTAGTAAAGTTTAGTGATCCTAAATTTCTATGCATTTATCAAATACATATATTCACTGGGATTAATATAAAGACTCAACAATGTCTGCCAAGGTGATTTATGTTTTGTTCTATAGCACTGCTTCTGAGGCAGGAGTGTGCAAAGGGAAACACTGTATGCCTGAATTTTTGTGAAAAATAGAAGCAGTGGTGTGGATCTACACAACAAGAAGAGCATACCAAATGTAATAGTACACAAATGGAGGAGCACGCATGCACACACACATCCTGCGCCATCATGTATGTGATCATTCTAAAATTAAATATGATGATCTGACCCTGCCAGCAAAACTGCATCCTAGGGGATGTCATAAGTGATTCCTCTCCTTTAGGCCTGAATAGAGATCTGTGATACTCTTTTGTTTAGGGAGATGCTTGATGAACCTTGAAGTCCAAGTAGAGTTATGCACAGTATATTTATAGGACACAGAGCACATGCAATTAAAGCCATTATGGAAACAAGAGACCTGATGACTGGTAGGCACAGGGGACAAAAGACTCAGAAAACTGAAACACTATACAAGGACTTACTTTGTGCAAAGTCTAAATATCAAATGCAGAATTGGAGAACTAGTTTATCTGATGGTCTTTTTAATTTAATGCTCACACTTAGATGTTCAGGCAACAGCCTGTCAGTCACAGACACCCACCTCTGGGCTACACCTGACATCTACACCATCAAGCTAATATTATTTCTTTGTTACTTTAGATGATCATTGACAAGTTGTTCTTTATAACTTAAGAGACCACTATGTAGTTACCTTTTAAAACTTTCACGGAGTTATAATAGAATGTATTGATACAAAAGACACATAAGACAAGGTTTCTGCTCTTAGGGATTTCAGTGCAGTTCAGTGGCATATTGACTACACCACATTCCCCCACTGACAGGTACAGGAAGCGTTGTCCATGTCATATTTGCATTTCTGCTTTTCTGTAACAAACACCTTGCCTTCCCTGAATAAATATTTATGATTTTGAATTCCGATGTAAATAGACCTAGTAAAGATATGTTTTGAAGATTTGCTGCATTTCCCAGTCTAAGCAGAAGTCATATATCCACCTGTAATGGGAAATAAGTAAAATCAAGCCATATTTCCAGTCTGGCATATTTTAACAACAAGGTAGGCCTACTTCTACAGTCTATCAAAACATGGTT
Organism: Protopterus annectens; assembly: GCF_019279795.1. Lineage (NCBI taxonomy): Eukaryota > Metazoa > Chordata > Ceratodontiformes > Protopteridae > Protopterus > Protopterus annectens. The sequence goes on along the minus strand of NC_056735.1, from coordinate 148,056,093 downwards.
TAGCTCTGAAACAATTTCACATTTTCTATTAACATTTTTCAACACATTTGGATATTCATTCATAACCTGGATTTAAGCTGTGCTTTTAGGTGCAGAATAAATGGTATAGTTGCATGCTGAACTTTTGAGTGTCAGGACATAATCCCCAATCATGGTGTACAAGGGGCAGGAAATTGAACCAACATAGTTCAACCAAGTTTAATCAAGTTGCATGATGCACTCGACCTTTTACAGCGATGTACTGACAACTGTGAATTGTGTTAGCACTTCAGTGATAAACAGGGAATTAGCTCATTTCCTCACTGTAGTGCGATCTCGGAGTTGGTATATTTAATGTGCTAGGGAAGGTGCAGGGGTGCCTTGCCCCCCTGCAAAATAGTAGAATTAACGTACCGTTGACTGTAGAGTTTAATGGTATGTTAATGTGCATAGCAGGAGGTGAGTGATGTCACCTCCTGCTATGTCGAATACATTGAACCACTGTTGTGGATGTATTCATTTCACTTTGGTTTCCTATTTGAAATTTCATATTCAGCATTTGAGATTGACATTTTACATGGTCGAATGAAGCCGATTCAGACTTTCAATAGTAAAAAAAAAAATGATATATATATATATATATATATATATATATATATATATATATATGATTGCCCCTACACATGTACATCTCAAAAATTCCAGCTTTACTCTGTGGCATATCATTCAGAGGTGATCTCTACCTAACATCAAAGCTATGTCAGTTATCATTTAGCTGTTGGACATGCTCCATGTAAAGATAATGTTCAATCCCTCTGAACTACATGCTCTAGGGACCCAAACCTTGTCACCTCGAAGACAGTCACTTTCTTTTTATTTAATGAAATATGCCATGCCCACAATAATGTATTTCAACTTGTTGCTTTCAGACACATACACTGCCCCTCCCAGACAGGCCATATCAGCAATTATTTAACAGTGATGCAACTTCTCTTTTCTTTCATACATAGCTAACCTCTCCATCTTACCTACTAAAGACTGCAGCATTAGAATATGTCCCAAAATGATAAAGTAAATCTGCTTTAACTGTGAAGAGTGAAGTAGTTACATAAATTGCCAACAGTATCAATTCAATTAACAATTCCCAGTCTTTCACCATCCTACTCACAACACAGGCCTTCATCACATCTTCCAAACCTGCCAATCGAGCCACCACACTAAAGGTGGAAAGGTGAACCTTGACTGATCTGACCACCTTGCCTTGACACCACCTATGCACAGTATATAGTATCACTAAAACCACTGACTACCTTCTCTCCTTTAATGACAGCTGACCAACAAATGAAGAGAATAAAGCTAACGCTGAATTGTAAGTTTTCCTTGTGAAGCCTGTCCAAGTCTGCTGTATTAACCACCTGGCTACAGCTTTCCATTGCTCCATACCTCCTGTGTCAGCTAAACTGGTTCCATTTTTGTTTCTGGTGCCAAAGACTGAAACCTGCAAAACTGAAACTGGGACAGGCTGTCCTCATGTGATTTTCCAAACACAGTATATGCTCAACTGAAACATTAAAATAGATTAACAGACTCTGCAACTCTAACTTCCTCAAAACCAACAAAACTAAAGGTGGCCTAGTTGACTTCCTAACCAAAACGTGTAACACTGCCTCATCAGATAAAAACAACACCTTCCTACTCCTCATTCTTTTATGCTTTCCAAGCAGCTAGAAATTGCTCAAATGGTAGCATTAGTTCTAAATATGCAATGTCCTTCCTCCATTAATACAGCCAAGCTATTAGCCATCTGCTGCAACCCACTCAACACCAAGATAGATCATCATGCTATATTGCCCTGGCAGCATCCATAAACAAACACAGCTCAGTACATCATCCATTCTTCCTGTGTCATAAAGAAACTCCATTAAAGCTGGCAAGAAAGACTGACCATAATTTCAAATCCTCCTTGGACCACTCTTTGATGACCCTCACTTGCCCAATGATGTTTGCTTCTCTTCCCTTTCAAGAGAGATATGTCAACCAACTTTGCAAAAAGTTCTACCTGAGCCAACCATGTCACCATAGGAAGCAAAATTCAATAAACCAAGCAAGTCTATCACTTCCCTAATCATATCTTATCTCTCTCCTACAAACTCAACAAATCTAGGCTTTAACTTCATCAACTTATCACAGAGGCAAACAAAACAGCACCAGAATGGCATCCAATGTTAAACCACAGAAATTTCAACACCTTACTTGGCCCCCCAGTGTATTCTAGACCAACAGAAGACCCAGTTCCATATGCACACCACTGTAAAAGCCAACAATCCTGATAACCTCCCATCCTATCCCTTACCCACAAAAAACAAAAAATCATCTAAATAATGAACCTCCCTTTGCCAAATCCACTGTAATGCTGAAATGCACCCTGCAAAAACCCCCACAACATCCTTCCCTGAACAAATATTTATGATTTTGAATTCCGATGTAAATAGACCTAGTAAAGATATGTTTTGAAGATTTGCTGCATTTCTCAGTCTAAGCAGAAGTCATATATCCACCTGTAATGGGAAATAAGTAAAACCAAGCCATATTTCCAGTCTGGCATATTTTAACAAGGTAGGCCTACTTCTACAGTCTATCAAAACATGGTTTAGCTCTGAAACAATGTCACATTTTCTATTAACATTTTTCAACACATTTGGATATTCATTCATAACCTGGATTTAAGCTGTGCTTTTAGGTGCAGAATAAATGGTATAGTTGCATGCTGAACTTTTGAGTGTCAGGACATAATCCCCAATCATGGTGTACAAGGGGCAGGAAATTGAACCAACATAGTTCAACCAAGTTTAATCAAGTTGCATGATGCACTCGACCTTTTTACAAGCGATGTACTGACACTGTGAAGGGAGGTCGCACTTCAGTGAGGAACAGGGAATTAGCTCATTTCCTCACTGTAGTGCGATCTCGGAGTTGGTATATTTAATGTGCTAGGGAAGGTGCAGGGGTGCCTTGCCCCCCTGCAAAATAGTAGAATTAACGTACCGTTGACTGTAGAGTTTAATGGTATGTTAATGTATTATATAGGAGGTGAGTGATGTCACCTCCTGCTATATGTCTGATGAACCACTGTTGTGGGTGTATTCATTTTTAAACTTTGGTTTCCCTATTTGAAATTTCATATTCAGCATTTGGATTAGAGCATTTTACATGGTCGAGATAGGCCGATTCAGACTTTCAATAGTAAAAATATATATATATATATATATATATATATATATATATATATATATATATTTATATATACAACATGTACATCTCAAAAATTCAGCTTTACTCACGTAAGCATATAAGCCTACTCAGAGGTGATCTCTACCTAACACAAAGCTATATCGGAAACCCAGAGCTGTTGGACATGCTCCATGTAAAGGAAATTCAATCCCTCTGAACTACATGCTCTAGGGACCTAAACCTTGTCACCACAATAAACAGAACATGCTGGAGTGATAGATTCCTGTCCCAGAGACTTTCCATACTCTGGAACAAACTACCTATCTATATCAAACAAAGCTCCTCACTAGCACTCTTCAAGAAAAATCTTGATGATTGGATGGGAGATAGGAAATTCATCCCAGGGATCACTTCTGTGGCTCACCCCACAGTATGAGGTTACAGGAAAATAATTTTCTTGGACGGCAAAAGCCAGGGTACCGTTTGGCTAGGCTTATATAGGCCTTAGGACCAATAGCCTAGTACCTACCTATGAACCTATATATATATATATATATATATATAAAAACCCCACCCATTCCTTCCAATTCCCCTACCCATCTCACCTGCCTTCAGCTAAAAATACAGCACATTGCAAAATATGACTTGAAATAGCTGAACTCACACAACTACCTTCACATCCTCTCACTTGCTATCCTTATTATGTTTCATATTGTATTTTATTTTGAACTGCTGCTCATAACAACCACCCCTCTTATTACTGCCTCACTTATGGAAGGTAGGTATGACTAATGGCAGGGACAGCTGATACCTCCTTTCCCACTATCGCATCCCCCCCAACCATTACCTACCCCTTATCTTCCATGACCGAAATGCTGCAGCAAGAGAAACCTACACTTTGCAAGTTAGTTGTACAAAAGAAATTAGTTGCACATAAAACATAAACTAAACAGTATTAACCCACGTGCTGCATAAAGCCAACCTACTCACTGTAATGAGCTCTATCTAATTCCGGCTAAAGGTATTGCTGGGTGTAGTCTTCACTTTCTGCATATGCAACAGATAACAGGTAGTGATTAAATGGAAGCAAAATAACAGACTGGGTCAATCTCCCAGCAAAATATTTGGTTTCTACCACTTTGGGAGGGGGCTGTTTTGATGACTTATTTTTGATGAGTGAGGAATATACCAGTTGTCAAGGATTCCTTGTAGTACCAAAATTTCAGAAATTAGTCTAATATTCCAGCTGCTATGTCCGATCAAAATTATACTTAAAAACTAAATTCCAAATATGAAGCATTAAATAAATAAAATAAATCGTGTTGAGTTAGTAATATACTGTGAAATAATTCCATGAAATGTGAGGAAGAAACTAAAGTTATAAGTTTCTAAGTTGACCACAGCTGAAAATAGCTAATCAAACAATGTACAGCTGGAATGACATTATTCTGTATCACAATCAAAGGATCTGTCCTCAGTCTTCAGAATCAACCATGTAACAGAATACAAGTCAGCTAAACTGGTTCCATTTTTGTTTCTGGTGCCAAACACTGAAACCTGCAAAACTGAAACTGGGACAGGCTGTCCTCATGTGATTTTCCAAACACAGTATATGCTCAACTGAAACATTAAAATAGATTAACAGACTCTGCAACTCTAACTTCCTCAAAACCAACAAAACTAAAGGTGGCCTAGTTGACTTCCTAACCAAAACGTGTAACACTGCCTCATCAGATAAAAACAACACCTTCCTACTCCTCATTCTTTATCTTTCCAAGCAGCTGAAATTGCTCAAATGGGCATTAGTTCTAAATATGCAATGTCCTTCCTCCATTAATACAGCCAAGCTATTAGCCATCTTGCTGCAACCCACTCAACACCAAGATAGATCATCATGCTATGTGCCCTGGCAGCATCCATAAACAAACACAGCTCAGCATGCATCATCCATTCTTCCTGTCATAAAGAAACTCCATTAAAGCTGGCAAGAAAGACTGACCATAATTTCAAATCCTCCTTGACCACTTTGATGACCCTCACCCAATGATGTTTGCTTCTCTTCCCTTTCAAGAGATATGCAACCAACTTGCAAAAAGTTCTACCTGAGCCAATCACCATAGAAGCAAAATTCAATAAACCAAGCAAGTCTATCACTTCCCTAATCCTTATCTTATCTCTCTCTACAACCTACCAAATCTTATTTTTTAACTTCATCAACTTATCCTGAGGCAAACAAAACAGCACCAGAATGGCATCCAATGTTAAACCACAGAAATTTAACACCTTACTTGGACCCCCCCCCCAGTGTATTCTAGACCAACAGAAGACCCAGTTCCATATACACCACTGTAAAAGCCAACAATCCTGATAACACTCCATCCTATCCCTTACCCACAAACAAAAAAAAATCATCTAAATAATGAACCTCCCTTTGCCAAATCCACTGTAATGCTGAAATGCACCCTGCAAACCCCCCACAACATCCAGACTTACATATAGCAACTTAGAAATCACCATACCTTGGAAAAAAAGGGAATATTCTTAGAGATGGCATCTCAGACTTGGTGTGTGTAAGTCTGATCTTTCAGCAAAACTTTCCCAACAAACAAACTAAGAACAAGCAGGTAAAGGAAGGCAGAGACTTCGGAACAAGATACCATGATTAAAAGCTTATTTTAATAATAAACATTAAGCGCTTTGTCCTTAGTTAAAATAGACTTCTTCAGAACAAAATAATCAAAACTACCACATCTTTTATACATCAAGACTATGCCCATAAATTAATATTTGCATACACAATTAGTTGAAAATTAAAACATGAAAGTCTTTAAAGCACCCACAACATACACCCTAAAAAGCAACAGCTACAATTACTGATTTTCTTAAGTTTACCATGGATATACCAGGGTGACAGGGTGTAATTTTTGGATGTTACCCTATGGAAGAACACACCAAAAAGAGGATTTGACTCGAGTATTCATTGTAAACCTACCTACTCCAATTCATTACTTCATTTTCAAAGTATGCACCCTATGCATCAGAAGAAGTCCCTAGTTAAGGGATAATGTGTTAAATTGGCCTGTGTGATATCCAGGGATGAAGATTATGTAAACGAAATGGGCAAGATGAGAGAAATGTTTACTAGGAGGTGGTACCTGAATGCCTTTCTTACTGCTATTTTTGAGTAGGTTAATTCTAAAAGAAAGATCAGGGCACTTTTTATCTTTGTTAGGGAGAAAAGAGGAGGACAGTTGTTATGATGACTGCTAATGTTAACAATGATTTTACAGCTGATATGGCCCTGGATACAAGTTCTAACACTACCACAGTAGTTAATAATGTGAATAATATGGTGGTTTGAGATAGGGTTGGTGGAATAGAGAGCAATCGTTTAATAGGGCCTTTTGTGTTAACCTGCACTAGGGATTTTGAGGACTTTAAGTCAATTGTGAATAAGAACTGGAATATTTTTGGAGTTGATAGAAATTATCTTGAGATTGTGGGGCCCAGACTTGTTATTGTGTACAAAAAGGATTTGAGTTTTAAGAATATACTGGTGGATTTGGGGCTTTCTACATGAAATGCTGTGTAAGTCAGGTAAATGTAATCAGTGCCAGTACATCCTAAAGAGTTCTTCCTGCTGTGTGCAGAGGTATGGAGAAATTGTGTTGCATCGGCAGTTCTTTTGTAGTAGTAAAGGGGTGGTGTACTTGGCATTATGCAGTTGTTGTTCAGCATTCTGTATTGGCAAACCAAACTTTGTTTAAGAAAAGGGATATACCACCACTTTTATGATATTAAGAAAAATGATGAAAAAATGCTTTACTCAAGCATTTGAAAGAACACCCTATGCATAAATTTAAGTTTATTGTTATTGATCAGGTTGACTTAGGACAAAGAGGGGATACCTGTGATGACTATCTTGACTTTTTAGAGCTTAGGTGGCAATTGAGGACAAACGCCATGGTAGTTCCTGGCTTAAAAGAGAATGCATCTATTAGCAGTGTATTGAAATTAAAAAAATGCATATTTCATCTCATGAATAGGATAGGTTTTTAGGCTATGCTGGCAGAGATGTTATTTATCCCTTATTTTTTAAATATATATATATATATATATATATATATATATATATATATATATATTTTTTATATATTTTATTAGTAGAAATATATATGTTATATAGGATGTTAAAGTGAGAAATCTTTTTACTGCTTAATGATAGTTGTTGCTTTTTAGAGTGCATGTTGTGCGTACTTTACAGACTTTCATGGTTTGAATTTCAATTAATTGTGTATGCAAATGTTAATTTATGGGATTGGTCTTGATGTATAAAAGATGTGGTAGTTTTGATTATTTTGTTCTGAAGAAGCCCATTTTAACTAAGAATGAAAATGCTTAACATTTATTATTAAAATAAGTTTTTAATCACAGTATCTTGCTCCAAAGTCTCCTCCTTCCTTTACCTGCTTGTCCTTTACTTTCAGATTCACTCTCTGTGCTTCAGGACTCACTCTACCAGATCATAGTTACACACACACACACACACACACACACACACACACACACACACACACATATATATATACATATATATATATATATATATATATATATATATATATATATATATATATATATATAGGTTACCGAATGGCAGTCAGTCGAATGGCCGATGTTCAAAATCATGGTGTACAAGGGGCAGGAATTCGAACCAACATAGTTCAATCAAGTTTAATAAAGTTGCATGATGCACTCGACCTTTTTACTAGCGATGTACTGACACTGTGAAGGGAGGTCGCACTTCAGTGAGGAACAGGGAATTAGCTCATTTCCTCACTGTAGTGCGATCTCGGAGTTGGTATATTTAATGTGCTGGGGAAGGTGCAGGGGTGCCTTGCCCCCCTGCAAAATAGTAGAATTAATGTACCGTTGACTGTAGAGTTTAATGGTACGTTAATGTGCATAGCAGGAGGTGAGTGATGTCACCTCCTGCTATGTCGAATACATTGAACCACTGTTGTGGATGTATTCATTTTCGCTTTGGTTTCCTATTTGAAATTTCATATTCAGCATTTCGGGTCGACATTTTACATGGTCGAATGAAGCCGATTCAGACTTTCAATAGTAAAAAAAAAAAATATATATATATATATATATATATATATATATATATATATATATTTATATATACACATGTACATCTCAAAAAATTCCAGCTTTACTCTGTCGCATATCGCCTACTCAGAGGTGATCTCTACCTAACATACAAAGCTATGTCAAACCCAGAGCTGTTGGACATGCTCCATGTAAAGAAATTCCAATCCCTCTGAACTACATGCTCTAGGGACCTAAACCTTGTCACCACAATAAACAGAACATGCTGGAGTGATATATTCCTGTCCCAGAGACTTTCCATACTCTGGAACAAACTACCTATCTATATCAAACAAAGCTCCTCACTAGCACTCTTCAAGAAAAATCTTGATGATTGGATGGGAGATAGGAAATTCATCCCAGGGAGCACTTCTGTGGCTCTGCCTGACAGGGGCACAGGAAAATAATTTTCTTGGGTGGCAAAAGCCAGGGTACCGTTTGGCTAGGCTTATATAGGCCCTAGGGCCAATAGCCTAGTACCTACCTATGAACCTATATATATATATATATATATATATATATATATAAAAAACCCCACCATTTCCTTCCGATTCCCCTACCCATCTCACCTGCCTTCAGCTAAAAATACAGCACATTGCAAAACATGACTTGAAATAGCTGAACTCACACAACTACCTTCACATCCTCTCACTTGCTATCCTTATTATGTTTCATATTATATTTTATTTTGAACTGCTGCTCATAACAACCACCTCTCTTACTGCCTCACTTATGGAAGGTAGGTATGACTAATGGCTGGGACAGCTGATACCTCCTTTCCCACTATCGCATCCCCCCCCAACCATTACCTACCCCTTATCTTCCATGACCGAAATGCTGCATCAAGAGAAACCTACACTTTACAAGTTAGTTGTACAAAAGAAATTAGTTGCACATAAAACATAAACTAAACAGTTTATTATATAATGTTCATCAGATAGTTTAAGTATATTTGTTTCATTCATTCTTTTAAATATATCAGTTAAATGAAATGTATTTGCCTAATGTATATGTGCTTGAAACTACAACACATTGTGTTGCTGCTTGAAGAAACTTTGATGTTTTTTGATTTGTTAAATGGCTAGTTAATTGCTTAATTGTTTTAATGATGATGGATCTGACTATATAAGCATAAACTAAACAGTATTAACCCACATGCTGCATAAAGCCAACCTACTCACTGTAATGAGCTCTATCTAATTCCGGCTAAAGCTATTGCTGGGTTCAGTCTTCACTTTCTGCATATGCAACAGATAACAGGTAGTGATTAAATGGAAGCAAAATAACAGACTGGGTCAATCTCCCAGCAAAATATTTGGTTTCTACCACTTTGGGAGGGGGCTGTTTTGATGACTTATTTTTGATGAGTGAGGAATATACCAGTTGTCAAGGATCCCTTGTAGTACCAAAATTTCAGAAATTAGTCTAATATTCCAGCTGCTATGTCCGATCAAAATTATACTTAAAAACTAAATTCCAAATATGAAGCATTAAATAAATGAAATAAATCATGTTGAGTTAGTAATATACTGTGAAATAATTCCATGAAATGTGAGGAAGAAACTAAAGTTATAAGTTTCTAAGTTGGCCACAGATGAAAATATCTAATCAAACAATATACAGCTGGAATGACATTATTCTGTATCACAATCAAAGGATCTGTCCTCAGTCTTCAGATCCTCTTTAACTAAAACATTACCACTGTCAAGCAGAGGATACCAGGAGTAGTACAATAAGCAGGGGATACCTGGAGTACTATAACAGTCAGAGGTGACCTGGAGTAGTATAACAACCAGAGGTTACCTGGAGTAGTATAACTAGCAGTGGTTACCTGGAGTACTATAACAAGCAGATGTTACCTGGAGTACTATAACAGTCAGAGGTGACCTGGAGTAGTATAACAAGCAGAGGTTACCTGGAGTACTATATCAGTCAGAGGTGACCTGGAGTACTATAACAAGCAGAGGTTACCTGGAGTAGTACAATAAGCAGAGGTTACCTGGAGTACTATAACAAGCAGAGGCTACCTGGAGTAATACAATAAGCAGAGGTTACCTGGAGTAGAATAACAAGCAGAGGTGACCTGGAGTAGTACAATAAGCAAAGGTTACCTGGAGTACTATAACAAGCAGAGGCTACCTGGAGTAATACAATAAGCAGAGGTGACCTGGAGTACTATAACAAGCAGAGGTTACCTGGCATAGTATAACAAGCAGATGTTACCTGGAGTAGTATAACAAGCAGAGGTGACCTGGAGTAGTATAACAAGCAACAGTAATCAAGCCATTTTACAGCAGGGCAGTGCTGATGCCTGTAAGCACAGCAGGTAGCTATCTATTCTGAAGCATACTACAGATACTATCAGACTGTATTCTTAAAGGTGTTTCTAGCAGTACTAAAAAATTGTCCTGACACAGACAAAATGAAATGTTGACAGCAAAATAAGAGCCTGAGCCACATCACTCAACTCACAACTATTCACCCTCTGGCAATCTGCTATACGGTTGCAACGGGACTCATCAGATCAACCTAAATGAACAGAACTCTGTAAGCACCCAGCACCAGTACTATATGTACTTGACAACTACACTGCCTGCCTAAAACACCACTTTCTATTCCTTTCTTCTTTTTTACTTTTTTTCTTTTTTGACCCATCAAGCTCACCCAAACACCCTACAGGGGCTATCCTGCTTCTACCATGTGCAAAGAGCGAATCCTGGGAGCCACACACCTGGTGAACATCAGGTGCCCTGATTCTATCATAAATGGCTGCATTACTGATCCACTGTCTAAAGCAATACTCAGTGGATGCTGAACATGAAATCCCTCACCTGATGACTACTCTCGTAATCATGCCCTCCAGTCTCCTCTTAAAAGTGATTTACAGCTCAATGTCTTACCTTAAATCATGTTTATATATGGGGCTACTCACAGCAGTACCACTGCCTCTCAATATAGTGTGCAAACACCACCATCACCTAAGCAAAACCTTGTAGACCTGGGGACCATCGCTTCTGAACTCACACAACCATAAGTGGGATATGCACAAAAAACTTTACAGTGCCGCAAGCAACATCCTCAAGCAGTGACCTTGGAAAAAGCTTCTGTATTGAATCATTCATTCTACCTTTCATACCAGCAATGAACACCAATATGCTAGCAAAACAAACAAAACCACCTAATTAACATAAAGGGTGCACCTTGGCCCACTGCTACCAGCAACCAAACAGCAATTAAATAACCAATAAGCCCAGCCCCCACTAACCCTAATAACCATTCCAATCAACTTTCCTAACCATTAATCCTAAGATTACCTATTCACAGTCTTTCCCTCTCATCATTTACTTGTAAGGACAATACTGTTACCTAATTCCAAAAGAAAACTAAGTCCTCATCTTTCTACCAAGTACCAGCCTACAGTCCTGGTCGCTTGGATGTGGAATAGTGCTATTAAAGCAAAACCCCACACTGAAAAGCTAATAACCCTCTCCTGTTCAAACCTACAAAGCTTTAACACCTTGTCCTGCCTATCTCACTTCCTTCTTAATCGGTCTTCCTTCCAAAACTTAATCTTTCCCTAACCAACTCATAATACCTTTCCTAAACCTTACATTCCTATTGCCTACAATTTCTTAATCACCCACATACTCACCCACCCCAATACTACCAACCGAAGTATCTCTGGACAAAAAGGTCTGCCTGCAATCTACTTTTAAGTAACTTCTCAATAGTTGTATAGCATTTTTCATGATTTACATTGTCCCATCTTTGCCAGATAATTAACATTTTTCATTTACATTTCATGACTGATAGTTTGTAATTCGTAGCCTTGCTAACCAGAGCAGTGTTTGACACTCCCAGTTACCACTTAGACACACACAAATAGAAGCACCCTCTCAAATACATCCGCTGCTACTTTCCATTCAAATTAACTGCCGCTTACATTTAGGCTTCACAATATTTTTGGATTACATACCACAAAGCATAACTTTCATGTCTTCTATAAACATATTAAAATTTGCTTCAGTAAAAAGTATGAGCAGCTGTTTTATAGCCTTATACCCCATGTAGGTAAAACCACTGTAAAATAGCCAGTCAGTTCCATTTACATACCTGTATCTATAATTTGTCCATACCGATATCATGGTACTCCATCATATTTTGATTTATAAACCACAATCATTGATGACTCCTGCAGATGTGGATGTGGTCAGGAAATTGAGAAGTAAAACATAATAAACTCTGGAAAGAATACACTTTCTGCTTGTTTTTTTTTTTTTTTTTTTGGGGTGGGGGGTGGGGGTAGGAATTACAGTGACTAAATCGCTTCTAGGTTGTCTGAAAAGAGGCTTATCCTCAGACCAAGCCAGATGCTACATATAGCTATATTTTGGTTGGATGCACTCAGTAGGCTGAGCAGTTGACACTGCATTTCTGTAACATTTTTATTTATAAGATCATTTTTGTCACACCGCACGTTTAATGTTTTTCCTTGTCATTTTTTTATGGAATTATTTTACTCACACCTTGTTTTAATGCTGCTCATTTCCAAACAATCCAGCTGATATAGTCCCTTTACATAAAAAGTCCAGTAATGATAGCAACACTGAAGTGACAGTGTATAATGTAAAATGCTACGTGTCATCATTAATCAGAGATTAAAAGTGATCTACATATCAAAACATTCATCCTAAAATGCACTAGACACTTGGACAGGTATACAGCATCCAGCCTTTCCTAAATGATTATGTCCACGTTACCTGATCTACTCATATTTCCTGACCAGTGTCCTATATCCATGTACCCCTTTACCAATTTCTACATTGCTTTGCCAGAAAAATATTGGTTAGGCCTACAAAAGACTGGCAAAGTTTGCCACCAACATCCAAAGCAGGACACACCACTATACTGCATCAGCTCTTCACACCTGCTGCACTGGTCTCATTGTTTTCTGCTTCACTCCTGCATTGCTAGCTGTGTGGGAGGTTTGTTTCATTCAAACGTACAAAGATTAAAAGGCAGACTATACTCAGTCATTGCTCTCAAACTTCTGTCTCCAAAATTTTCATTCAGTCATTCATTCATTCATTCATTCATTTATTTATTAGCACTGATCCTATTGTACCATTTTCAGGTGAGCCCGGGAAGGATACAGAAAACTGAAGAAATGTACAAAATACAAAGAAAGGAGTGGTAACATACAAACATTATATAATATACAATTAAAACAGTTCAACAGATAGTAAAATAATGGAGCAGTTATAAAAATGTTTCCTAATAAGCTCAAAGCATGATTAAAACTATTTATTTAATTATTTAACTATTTATTTATTTATTTATTTATTTGTTTGAATTTGCTTACCAGGGCAGGGTACAGCATTGATCAGTTCTGACCAATTACAGTATCAGACCAGTGTCAATGACATGATCACACATAAAGAAACTACACTGGGATACTAATTATGAAGTGACAGTGAGTAACATACAAAGGATATGCTATGCAGAGAATATAACACTAGAGCCAGTGTTATATTTAAGTACAGTATTTAGAAACGCATAGCTTGCATATAGGAAGTCTGAGAAAGAATGCAGGAGGAGCTTGAGAAAGGATAAGAAAAGAATGGAACTTAGATGGTGCATAATACGAAAGGAGGGTTAAAATATTTTTTAAGTAACGTGACCTGACTGGAAGCAATGCATTTAACCTGACTATGTAAGTAAGACTTTAACAGTGTATGAATTCTAGGGTAGGCCAGTGAGTCTTTATGTCAAAGTGGTGAGACTCCCACAGTTTTGGGCTGAGAATGGAGAAAACATGATCAGAGGAATGTAGCTAGAAAGAGTGGTTTGTGTTATAGGGCCAGAGTGACTGGTTTCTGAGGCTGAAGGAGTGGACTTGTCTTAATTGAGGGAGACTGACATAGGAACTTGTGTAGTTGGAGGCCTTGGAGCACATCTGCTCTTCACATGATCTGGAGTCACTTTACTTTTTCTAGTGTTGTACAATGATGCTCAGTTCTGGGGATGTGAGTAATAAATGTTTATATTTTGTTTTTTAGAGTCTAAATGGCTGTGGTGTTTTAGCAGATGTGGTCCGATGAAAGACTGACATTAATCTAGTTGGAGGAGTAGAATTCCTTTTACTATTGCTGACCTAGTGGGGTCAGACAGAAGAGGGGATATTTTCTGAGACTAGAAAAGTAGGGGATTGACATTTTTTCGTGTCCTGTTGGTAAAGCTTGAGGTGGACAGAGGTTTCTAAACATTGACCAAGGTACTTGGAAGAGAATGTTTACTCTGGGGGAAGTTGTGTTGCTAGATTATTAAATTTTTGGGGGACCTGCTAAGGATCTGTCTGGTGCCAAAAAGCATTCATACTTACAAGAAGTCCTACTGAGAACTAATATGATTCAATATTACATCCCATTGATAATTGTTAGCATTTTTAATAATAAATGTGTGAGAACTCCTTCAATGTGGAACAGCATTAAAAATGGGATTTTTAAGATTCAGAATGCAGAGCATTCCTCATAATGAGGTACAGCTGACAGCTATGCACAGACTGCTGCTCTTACAGAATAACTTTATCGCAGGATTGAATTTGCAGTAATTGCAGCCAAGATTAAGTAGTGTAAATATGAAAAACTGATTTTATTTTATGTAATTTTATTTATTTGTTTATTTGTAACAAATCCTTTATTAAAAACTTTTAAAATCTAACAATAACATGAACTGACAAACAAGTGGTGAATAACATAACCAAAAATATCAAGCCATACCACATAATAACTAAAACATATAGTACAAAATTCTACAAACTTTAGCTAAGCATATAGATTCATAAGTTCATAGGTCTTTACTGGGCTAACAACCACAAGGGCCTTTTTAAGCCTAGCCATGCAGCCTAACTCTCTGACAAGTTCTGATGCCCTTGACAAGTGTAAGCATGGGCCTGGGAGATGAACCATTTACAGGTTACCAGTTTGCATCAGAGACATAGGTGCCAAACCAGGGATAACTTTCTCGTTTCCCATCCAATTGTGCAAGATGCACTTGAATTGGATTAGGGAGGAACTCTGCTTCACATGGATGGGAAGCCTGTTCCATAGACGGGGTAGTCTCTGGGATACATACCTATCTCTTCAGCATGTCCTATTTATATCACAGGCAAGGTTTAAGACTTTAGAATGGATAATTCTGGTACTGTTTGTTTTGTGGATATGCAGGAGGTCCATCAGAGTGGGGTCTGACAGTGCCCTGTATGCCAGGCATAGATCTCCCCTCAAAAGCCTGTAGGAGAAAGAATACAGGGATAGGGCCTTGAGGCAGTCTTCATAGGACATATTATTTATGCCCTGTATTCTTTTAGTGAGGAACCTCTGTGGACATTCCAGTTGTTGAATATGCCTGGTTAGGTACATACCAAAGGGGACATTGTACTCAATGATAGGTCTGATGAATGCTGAATACAGTGGAACAATTACTTCCTTGGACTTAGATGCCATACCATTGTTTATAAGTTGCGCAACATAGAATGATTTCCTCACCACTGTAGACACATGATAATCAAAGTCTAGATTACTATCTATGTGTGTCCCTAAGTCCCTGACTACTGGGTCACCTCTAAGGGGTGTGCTGCCACTGTGATAGTTACCAGGAATGGATGACTTCCCAAAGGATACTATTAAGCATAAGCAGATATGCAGGCAAGACAGTGAAGAAAGGATAACAGGAAACAGTGAAGAAAAATGGCAGTTACTCTGAATATATTAGCAAGTAAACCAATTATAAATAGTCCCTACCTGTATACACAGTTAGCATTACCTGGGAGAGGAAAACTACCATGGCAAACATCTGAACCAATAGAAACACAACTGTTAAAAAATATAAATAATCCAGTCATATTGCAAGCTGATGACAGTCAGAGTAATTCTAAAGATATGATCATCACAAGGAAATAGACCAGTTGCCTTGTGGGTCCAGACTATTTGTAGATGCACAAAGGTGATATGTCCATATAGAAAGTGAACTGATAGCAATTGATTATGGGTGTAAGATAGCCCATGACTATGTCTATGGCAAAGAAGTTAAGTAGAAACAGAACACAAACACCTATAAAACATGTGAAAATGTGTTTGTACATTTGTACCTCCAAGATTATAGGGGATGTTCTTTACCTACAAAAGAAGAATTACCTGAAATTGAAATACAGACCAGGCAAGGAACCACACATATCAGAAGTGTTGATTACAATATATTTACCTGAGAGAAGTGAGTAATTGCTATTAGAAAACCTGGAGATTCTTTGGCTAATACAGTATTAACGGCTGACAAAAAACGTAGAAGAATTTCATAAATTTACTAACACTGATTTAGAAATGCAGTTTCTGAAATAATTGACACTGAGAAGCTGGCATGATCAAAAGTAGAAAAAAATTCAGTCTTATTTAATTCAGTGGAAGAAATAACTTGAATTCAACACTTAATGTTCAGAGCTGACAAAATAATAGTCTTCAGTTAATTCAGAAGAAAAATGCTTGACAGAATACATTCATTACTTGTGAGAACAGCAAACTACAAACGAGATCAAGCAATACAGTTTATCGGCCAGGGATGTTGACTCAAATATAGAGGGGAGTTTCACCATATGCACTTTGTTTATTTGTATTTGTTTACAAAGATAGAGTGCTGACCCACACAATTTTTTTTCAGACTCAGTCTAGGCATCTAGTTAAGGGACATGCTCAGGGTCACACTGAAGGGAAGTGGAGGAAGCAAACCCTCAATAATAGGATACATCTTATAGCCTTAATCCTGTATGCCATCCTTTATTCTCTAACAAGACCACAAGGGAAGAAATGATAATATATTCAATAGCAGGACATCCATGGAGTCCAGTCACTGTAGACTACTTTTAAATTTAAGGAAACCAGGTATCCATGGCTTACATGTACAACATTATTTGCTTGAAAATCAATAATGAGAAAATAGAAATGCTGAAAAGAAGTCAGATTAAATTTAAATTCTTTAGCTTCAGGTCAGAAGGGGAACAAAAAGGAGACATAGTAAGAAAACAAAGGGCATCAGAGAGTTTGCAGTCTGAAGATAAAGTAATTGACAAAGGAGCTGTACCAAGACCTTATATTTTAATGGAAAACACAGAAAGCTGTATAAAAGAATCCTTTACATTTATATAGTAGAATACAGCAAAATTCAAGGAAGAAGGGCTGTAAAAAGTGTAACAATCAGTTTTTATGCCTCGGTTTGATTGCATTGGGTATATATTGCAGGCTTATATGCAAGTTCAGCTACTGCTTGTATCTGGACTATTGCTCGTGCCCTATTGTTTCAATCATCCTCAGGGTCACCATATTCTGAGGAGATTATGAACTTGCTGCTTTGCAGGGTAGGCCTCATTTGTCCAGGCAAGGAGGCCTCATGGCTTTAGGGAACTGCTCCTCTTAGTGTAACATAATGCATGCTTCCTTATAAAATGTATATCAAATATATAAGTTTTATAAATAGAAAAAAAAGAAAGCTATAGCATTTTGGTATACACGCCTTTAAATATGATAGTGCCTAACCACAAGAAGTTGCTTATCACATAGCACATTGCTTTGTAGAAGGCAGTCAGAGTAAAGTCCTCAGGAAGCTGGAAGTACATTTATAGTGTTGTATTAGCATGCTGACAAATGTCTACATGTTACAAATACTGCTAACCACAAAGATTTCTTTCCCTAGTGCGTTGGTAAAACTAAATCTAACTCTAATATGGCCTTCCAGCTATTAAACAGATGTTGGAGCTTATCCACAGTTGTAAAAGTAACACCATTATCAAGCCTTAACCCACACAAGAGCACAACCAGGCCTAGCAGGTCTGTTCCACATACCAGTACATCTGCTGGATATTGGATAAGATTTCTCATATCAGCATTGCTCATTCACATCCTCTTTCCTATTGCTGTCTGCATCGACAACAGCGCTATACCACTTTTAGACTGCATTTCTGGCAAGATGCTACTTGAACAAAGACCTGACATTCTTTGACTAGATGAATCTTCCATGGTTGTAAATTTGGTGAAACATATGAATTTCAGAGACATGTTAATACCATTTTGACCAAGTGACATAAGAAATCGTAATATCCTACTACTATTTTGTATTTCCTTAGAAAAGTGCAACGTACATAGAACCAGTTCTCTTGCTAAGAGAACACGCATTCTTCAGCAGGGCATTAATGTACAGTTAAAGCCTGGCAAAAAAATAAACAAATAAATAAAAGTCTGCCTTATCATAGCAGCCCATTAAACTGGTATGAAGCTCGGACAGGAAGAAAAGCAAGTAGTTAGAATTTAATTGTTTCCCAACATGACTTTGCTGTGTAGTGAAAGTAAAATTAAAAAAAAAGAAGGGAAGAAAGAAAAAATAACAGGTATGAGTGTGTGTGTGTGTGTGTGTGTGTGTGTGTGTGTGTGTGTGTGTGTGTGTGTCTGTGTGTCCACGTGTGCATGTGTGTCTGTGTTTGTGTGGGTATGTGTGTGTGAGAGAAAGAGAAAGAAACACATAGAGAGTGAATGAGAGAAAAGACAGTGCATATCTCTTAACTTTTGAATGCAACAGGCAATCCTTCAGTACACACAATGAATAAACAATACAAAGTATGAAACTCTAATAGCTGGCATTAATGATAGACTCTAATTCTCAGTGATTTACCAGTAAATAAAACATTCTATGAGGGATAAAGCGCAAAATCAGGGAAGTCCTGCAAAATAAAGGACAGTTAAGAGGCATGATGGTTACAATGCATTGTATTGTATAATTTATTTTTTCATTTATTTGATCACAATGAGACATCTGAAGTGTGTTTTCTCAACAGAGTGTTTGTAATTGTTGGGCAGGTGTGTGTGCGTGTGTGCGTGTGTGTGTGTGTGTGTGTGTGTGTGTGTGTGTGTGTGTGTGTGTGTGTGTGTGTGTGTGTGTGTGTTACCTATGCTTGAATGAACCTCCATTTCCATTTCTACTTCCTACAAAGAGAACCTCCATCACTTCCTGATGCATTTACCTCCAAGGTGAACCTCCACTACCCTTAAGAAACTATTTCAGATAATCACTGGGGATTGCAATCAATCAGTAAAACCAGTCATTAGCGTTTCATGATTATTCTTGTTCGGTAAAACCAGTCATTAGAGTTTCATGATTATTCTTGTTCGGTAAAACCAGTCATTAGAGTTTCATGATTATTCTTGTTCGGTAAAACCAGTCATTAGCGTTTCATGATTATTCTTGTTCAGAAATCATATAATATTTTTGCTCACCAAGTCCCTATGGTTATTTTCTGTTTATTAGGGAGCACTGTTTGGTTAAGTGACTTCCTCAGATTCACACAGAATCAGACCTTATACCACTGACTACAGGAAGTAGTTCATTAAGAGTTTAGAGACTTAATTCACTGCACTAACTGTAGACCTTCATGATTTTCATTTTCTGATAAATCACTAAGGATATCAGTCAGTCAACAATGCTAGTCATTAGAATTTGATGCTTATGGTAGTTCAGGAAATGCATTATAAGTTTATTAGAGGTGCCTGACACTTAATGCTCTAAGCTGTTACAATGTTTCTTGTAGTCAAAGTACAGGGTTTGAATCCTTTCACCTACATTTGCCTACTGTATGTCTTTGAGCATGTCACATAGATATTACTCCTACAGTACCCCGAGAAAGGAAATTTTGTACAATGAGTTTACCTTCTTAACAAGGAGATAAAAGAAAACAATATTTAAACATTGGGGTTTTGTCCCTTAATTCTGGCTTTGTCCAGAATTCTTGAGTGAAGAAGTTGGGAGGCATTTTTGTCTAGGACTTGCAAAATATGTGGCTTCCTGGCAAATTTTTATAGATTGCATGCATAAATAACGACAGCCATGAGAGTTTCCCACTTTGCATCTTTCAGAAAATATTTGGTAATGCAAAGCTTTTTATTCTAGTAACTTTCCACATATATTAGGAAAAAAATGTAAAACCCATTCCTGAGTTTTGGGTGTCCGTCTCTGATTCTTGACCTAAGAAGTTAAAAGGGTGGGGGAGGGGGTTGCAATTGGTTCCATTGCATGGTTTTGACAACAGCAAGCGAAGAGACGTTTCTGGTCAATTGTTTACAAATGTTTTCATTCACTTATTCTGAACCAGATGTCTGTGGTATAGTCAACACAAGTGCCTGTAAATGGTGTGTGTGTGTGTGTGTGTGTGTGTGTGTGTGTGTGTGTGTGTGTGTGTGTGTGTGTGTGTGTGTGTGTGTGTGTGTGTGAGTATAAACACTTGATTCCTGCGGCCTACAGTTGTTAGTTGTAAAGGAAGAAAGTGAATGTAATAAACAGGAGTATCTTCATTTGAACCATGTTCTCTGACTACTGTCGATTTCCTCATTTTGCTGACTGTTGACAGTGTGTTTATTATATGAATATGAACTCCATGAGTTTAATGTTAATTAAGCTTTTTATGGGTGAGAAATTGACTATGTTGGGCTTCAACAGTTTTCTAGTACTTGATGCAGGTAAGTAAGCTTATATGCTGCTTCTGAAGTCTAGCCTGAATTTGTCTACTGAGTGACTATGACCAAGTCACTTTTCCAGACAGTGCTCCTGGACTGCCCCTGAAAATGGACACTGACATTCAGTGGGCTCTCCCAAGCTGTTAGCAAATGCATTGCACATTTGTCTTTTAAATTCCTGCACTGTTTACATATAGGATAATTAGTGCTTTATTATATGCTATTTAACTGTAAGTCCCAGTGCATGCCTTATAGTTTAATGAGTTACCAGAAGCATTTTCAATAACTGTGAGTTTCAAAGGAAGTGACGTTTACTGTTGTTCATGCCAAGTCTGTTTTCAGTCTGAGACGGTTTTGTTTAGCAAATGGCTGTCAGTGTTTTTGCTGTAAAATTTGAAATAACAGTTTTAAGTTAAATCCAAATCTCTGTGATCATTATAAGTATAAAAAAGAAAACAGGATATAGACTATCAAGTCTGAGCTTGTATTTTATGGTTATTAGGTATATTGGTATGGCTGCAGGGGCTGTTGCTCTACTACCCTGCCTAGCGTTCCATTTGACCATGATCTGGCTCAGTGCATACCTTTATCCCTGTAGAATTCTGCTATCCTTGTAGTTTCTGTATGAAGCGCTGTTCCATCACATTTAATTTTCTGAAGAAGCAGAAGTGTGTTAAGATGAATTGCTCCTTATCAATATTAAGTGTTAAGAAATTGTTCCTTCTCGTTGATCTTTCTGGCTTACCATTACCTATATAATGGAGGTTATATTTTCCCAAAGCAAGTAAACATAAATGCTGAATTTCTTGATGTACAGCTCCTGAAAGAATGTGCTCATGGCTACTGGAAACATTACAAGTACCTTATAATAAATTTTCACATTAATCTGTTGCATCATATATGAACTGCTATTTATCAGTGGTATATGTTTTATATATTTCTCACAGAAACAGATTCTTAAAAGCACATTTATATTTGT
>NC_056735.1:148016699-148029199 GCF_019279795.1 Protopterus annectens | reverse complement strand
CTCCTATGGGGGAATGCACATGTACCTGCATATATAGCAGGCTCAACAGGCATGTCACAGCACAGGGTAAGATACACCTGTGTGAAAGCACATAACCACAACCAATGTGAACACAGCCACAGCCACATATGGTAAACTAGCATAATATTACAGTATATGGACTATCAGTTCAACACCATCCTCATATGTGCCACTCACACACTAACCTACTATATACTATATATACCTATATACTGGGCAGCTACACAGTGTGGTCTGATGCCCGTCTGTGGTATGGGACATGTGTGTGCATGGCCCTACAAACATGTAAGCCAATACTGTAACATACAGTTGAGCAGCATGTAACATCAGTTAGGATGGGACCTAGGACTATGGCAACTATCACAGTCTGTACACAGGCCAAGGTACATATTAACAATACACACACTGTCAACATTCCTCATAAGTACACATACATCACTACAGTACAAACAACCACAGTATGTCCAGGTTATTTCATCAAATATAACCCCTACTGTACATAACATGTGTAGCAGTCTGATATCTCACTGGCTTGTTATCAGATATGATGACACTAATTATGGTGTACAGCACATATGCACCTCTTAATGCACAACATATGTACAAAGGTTGACTGTGTTGTGGCTGGAAGCACATACACAGGGCCAATATTGACACGTTGCTGTGATAACATCATACATTTACTGTTGTAACAGGGTTTGTTGCAACATATGTCCTATGAGGAATATGAAGCCAGTAACTGTCACGGCTTTCACCATCTAGAGACTGCAATCCTCACACTACCTTTTGCAGTTCACAGATACATGTTCTATGGGTAACACATGACACCAAAGACACCACACACTGCCCAGTCTGCAGATGACCCTACAGATAGGGAGTCCTCATAAACATACAACTGACATGGCAGGTATTAATACATGTAGGACAGCCATATCTGCACACACCCTGTTAAACCAACATTATTCCCAATGCAGTATAGCAACACTTACAGTCTGTAGTCAGATCAGGCATATCCCCCTCCTGTGTGTTGGCCTGTTTCCACAGTGTATGTTGTAAGAGGTAAATCCCCAATCCATCTGAGATGCTGCTTGCCAAACAACAGAACGAGTTCCTGCTCACAGTGAATGAAAAGGACCAACACAAACATGATGTTCCTAGATATTGGAGTGTGTTTCCATGCAATTGGCTATGGGAATGTTACCACAGCTGTTCCACATGCAATCAGTTAGGGGAGGGCTGCAACTCGTGCAGAGACCATCAGCTGATCATGAGCATTACCTAAAATACACATCCTGCCTCTTAAGCAAAGCGGGTGTAGGTCTCCACATCCACCAGTAAGGGAGTGAGAGAGGCAGACAGAAGCAAAGACAAGTCAGGGAGGGGTGGGAGAGTAAAACTTAAGCATGTTTGTGTCACACACCTACCAGCGCAGGGTATCAAACCCCTGATGACTGTGTAGTGCTATCACAGTTTTATGCAGTTATTGGATGCAACACATATGTTACCTGTTGCAGACCCCTCTGAACATATAGGTGATGGTGAGTGACATTTGCAACAGGGATATGGTAGCTATATGGAAGGTGAAGTACACGTGCCTGTCAGCATGAATAGGTGCTAGCGTCAGCACAACCACACTCTCACAGGGATGCACACACATTGACACACTTGGCAGGGCCCGGATTGCAACTCATCACTAGTGAGATTGCCACAACACATTACTGTGCAGATTTCACATGCACCACACAGGCCATATGGAGGTTATATGGGCAAAGGGTATGGGGAGGTGTCTCACATCAGACAGCATGCTTCAGTATGCCAATAGGGGTTGTAGTGAGTGTGGATGTAATCATACGCATCATACAACACACACACAAACAAACAGGGTGCCAGTACTGACATGCATGGGTGCATGTCTGCATGGATGTGCAGTGGTCGACTGTGCCAGATGGCTATACAAGGCTAGGTGATGGGTATACCTTGGCATCAGGCCACATGACAATGGTCTTCATTTTGGCTCAGGGCTGTAGTTTCTGCATTTGCCCACACAGGTGGGTATTGTAACCACCATCCAGTCACCTGGGGACTATTGCGTGTGGCCAATGCTGTGCATCGCTTTCCATGTATGTGTTCCTTAGTCCATGACATGGACACCTCCCACCTGCATGTACAGTGACATGTGGAACTGTACCTGGGTTGTCTGGCCCTTGTTGTGTACAAAGATTATCATCAAATGTGCCAGTCTTGGCCACATGTGGCGGACACTGGTAATGGACAGCAGGTTTACCCTGCATCTACATTGATAGCATGGTAACGGCATTCCCTGATGTCAGTAGCATCTGTCCATACAGGGCTTGTTTTCAGCCATGGTATGTCCTTTGTGGGTCACATGTGATGGCACCACAGGTGTTGCAGGTGTCCAGTGAGGAACATGGGGAAGGTGCACTGTCTTCATGTACGTGCCTATTGAACAGTGGACAGGGTGCCATGCCCTCTGTAGCCCACTGCAATCACTCCATAGTTACTATCAGTGCTCAATATGCAGTGTACTACCCGCATATTGGCTGTTGCCTAGGAGTGTGTGTGTGTGTGTGTGTGTGTGTGTGTGTGTGTGTGTGTGTGGGGGGGGGGGTTGAGAATGTACTCAGGGTAATACTGGGGTTGCTAACTGTGACTGTCTGGACTTGATGTCACATGTATGTGTTTGGATTTGCACCCCAGCCTCTTGGCTATTTCACATCTGTTATCCATGTACAGTGGACATTGTGATATATACTAGGGCCACTATAAAAGAATTTTGCAAAACCTGCTACACATTGGGTCCAGGTGTCACACACTCACACCCACCTCCACACAGGATACAAGTTACACACACACACACACACACACACACACACACACACACACACACACACACACACACACCTGTCATGTCTGGGAATAGAATCCCTATCTAACTAGTTTATTACACTACAGCACTATGCACTTATAGTACACACCATGGAGGTTACTGGGTTGCTCCTTCCCCAAAGGTGTATATCACATTGGATGAAATCAGCAGGATTGCCAAAGTAGGGCATTAGACATGTACTGAGTGTGACTAGCATAAAGTGCATTGCTCCCTGCACAGACATTGAAACACACACAAAACATCAACAACTGACATGTGTGAGTATAGAACCCCTACCAGGGGTCTATATCACACTACAGCATGGAGATGATATGGCACAGACTATGGAGATCACTGGGCTACACCTTTCCCTGAGGTGTATTTCTAGGTGGATGACATCAGCAGCCCTGCCAAAGTAGAGCATACAAATCATATGGAGTGTGACTACCCTAAAAAGCATTGCTCTCTACACAGGCAGGATCAGACAGACACACACACACAAACACAGAAACACTCACATTTGTCAAGTCTTTGATTGAAACACCTACCTAACTAATTTATCGTACTACAGCAGCACACAATTATAGAACATGCTCTGGAGATTACTGGTCTACAACCTCCTTAGAGGTGTATTTCCAGATGGATGACATCAGCAGCCTTACAAAGTAGAGCATTTCAATTGTAGGGGGTGTGACTACCCTAAAAAGCATAGTTTTCTATACAGACAGACAGACACACACACAGTTGCTAATGCTGGGGTTAGAACTTCTACCTAACTATTTTAACACACTACAGCAACACACAGTTACAGCACATGCTATGGAGATTACTGGGATACAACCTTCCCAGGGATGTATTTCTAGGTGGATGACATCAGCAGCCTTACCAAAGTAGAGCATGTCAATTGTAGGGAGTATGACCACCCTAAAAAGCATTGATATCTACACAGACAGACACACACACAGCTGCCAAGGATGGGGTTAGAACTTCTACATAACTATTATCGCACTACAGCACTACAAAGTTACAGCATGCGCTACAGAGATTACTAGGTTTCAACTTTCCCAGGGATGTATTTCTAGGTGGGTGACATCAGCAGCCTTACCAAAGCAGAGCATGTCAATTGTAGGGAGTGTGACCACCCTAAAAAGCATTGATCACTACCCAGACAGAGATGGAGAGACACACACACAGTTGCCAAGGCTGGGGTTAGAACTCCTACCTAACAATTTTATCACACTATAGCAGTACACAGTAACGGCACATGCTACGGAGATTACTGGGATACAACCTTCTCAGGGATGTATTTCTAGGTGGATGACATAAGCAGCCTTACGAAAGTAGAACATGTCAATTATAGGGAGTGTGACCACCCTAAAAAGCATTGATCTCGACACAAACAGAGACACACACATACACAGTCGCCAAGGCTGGGGTTAGAACACTTACCTAATGAGTTTATCACACTCAGCAGTAAACAGCTCTAGGACGCACCACAGAGATTACTAGGTTAAAACTCTCCCAAAGGTGTATTTCACTGTGGATGACCTCAGCATGCTTGTTATAGTGGGGCTATGGGGAGGGTAGTGTGTGTGCATGGGCCATAACCCATTCATCTAGGGGTTGTCACGCCACATGCGGGCACAACCTGGGTCATATTTCACAGGTACTTGTATACAGCTTCTAAATGACTACTTCCTTGAACAGTCATGATGCACATCTGGCACATGCACCACATACTCTGTAATGCTGACAGATACCGGTGGCAAGTATCTGCAGTGAGTGACATCTGACCCTCGTGTGGTTGTGGCCCTTTAGCTGTGTACTGGGTGGAACAGGCCTGGATGGCTCCTTGTCACAGTCACCCTCTTCCACACATCTATGTATGTCTACCTGTGGCTTATTATAGTGTATTGTCCTTACATATATGCCTGCATTCCTATCCACTGTGTGTGCAAAGCATGAGTGGTGCAGACTGAGGAGTGTCTGCACTAACATCTGCGGCTGCCAGATATGTCTGGTCCACTGGTGTTTGCAGACATGGCCTTCATGTGCTTAAGTGTGTGAGCATGCCCAGTATGACCTTTCAGTATGTTGTTGACTGACATTGCCTTCATTTCTCTAAGTGTGTGGGGATGCCCAGTATGGCCGTCTGTATTGAATGTGTGGATCAAGTCCAGGTAGTGTGTACTGCAGTGCTGACCTTTGTGTTGTACACCTACAGGTAGCATGCTGTCTCTGCAGGGTATCTGTCAATCATTTGGCATGGACTGTTACAAACTTTCTGCATAGGATGGGGGCCACACCTGACTATTTTTCTACACAGGATTGGGGGACACACCTGACTGTTAGTATATTTCTATGTAGGATGGGGGGCACACCTGACTATGTCTACATTTCTACACAGGATTGTGGGGGCACACCTGACTGTTACTACATTTTTACGTAGGGGCACACCTGACTATTTCTATATTTCTAAACAGGATTGGGGGGGCACACCTGACTGTTACCATATTTCTATGTAGGATGGGAGGCACACCTGTCTATGTCTACATTTCTACACAGGATTGGGGGCACACCTGACTGTTACTACATTTCTACGTAGGAGGGGGGCACACCTGACTATTTCTACATAGGATTGGGGGGGCACACCTGACTGTTACCATATTTCTATGTAGGATGGGGGGCACACCTGACACTTGTACACATTTCCTAGCACTGTACTAGTATATCAGGTACTCCATTTCAGTCTGCAGTCTTACCTATCGTGCTGACAAGAGGCATACCAGTGTACTACATATTTTAGCTTTTAATTACCTACATATTAGTTTCTGACTTCCTACCCTTCAGAACTAACATCCCACTGCCTGACCTGCTGTAGTCTGTCAGTGTTGGCCTGGGGAGGAGATTACCCATAGGACTCATTCAGAGGCCACAGCACAGCCTTTGTTTAGGTTCATAGGTTCATACTAGGCTATCTGCCCTAGGGCATTTATAAGCCTAGCCAGAGTATGTTTGGCTTTCACCACCCATTTTAAATTAATTTTGCTATGCCCTTTTCGAGGTTAGTATACTGTGCCTCTGTCTAACAGTGACACAGAAGTGATACTCGGGGTAAACCTACGATCTCCCATCCACTCATCAAGATTCCTCTAGAAGAGAGTCAGTTAGGGACTCTGCCTAACCTGGACTGGGATTTTATTCCAGAGTGAAGGGAGCCTCTGGGTTATGAATCTGTCCCTCCAGCATGTCCTATTTATTTCAGTGCTGAGGTTCAAGTCTCTTGAGCGTGTAGCGCGATGGGATTTGGATTTTTTGAGGTGCAGCATGTCCCTTAATTCCGGGTTGGACATGGCTTTATATGTCAGGCACAGGTCGCCTCTGAGCAGGCGGTATGCCACTGAGTAGAGCTGGAGTTTCTTTAACCGGGCAGCATATGGCATCTGTTTGAGCCCTTTGATCCTCTTGGTGAGGTACTTTTGGGGTCTTTCCAGTTGCTGCAGGAGTTTGGTAAGGTACATCCCAAAAGGGGCATTGTACTCGATTATGGGCCTGATGAGGGATGAGTAAAGAGGCACGATGACGTCCCCTAATCTAGATATGAATCCCGTCATGATTAGGTGGGCTATATGAAATGGTTTTCTAACCACTTTGGCTACGTGATTGTCAAATGAGAGATTGCTATCAACTTGTGTCCCCAGGTCCCTAATTACTTCTTCTGTACTTAATGGATTACCACCTATGTGGTAATTTGTGGGCACTTTGTTTTTGCCAAAGGGGATGACTATACACTTTTTGGCGTTTAGCTTGAGGCCATGGCTCTGGCACCAGTTGTCTGTTTCTATGAGGCCCTTTTGGAGGATGCTTGTGTCAGCTGGAGAGTCGATTATGGCGCCCAGTTTGCAGTCATCTGCGAACTTGGTCAGCCACAGTCCTTCTGTGTTGGCTTGTACCTCCGAGAAATATATACCAAACAAGAGAGGTCCAAGGACTGAGCCTTGTGGGACGCCACTTGTAACAGGTTTGGAGTCTGACATGGCTCCAGCAATTCTAACCATGTGGGTTTTGTCCTTGAGCCAGTTTGCAACCCATCTAGTGACATAGGGGTTTATATTTAAGCTGGTGAGCTTATCTATAATGCCCGAGTGGGGTATTGTATCGAAGGCTTTTGCGAGGTCCAGGTAGGCTGCGTGGACCACCTTCCCTTCCTCAATGGCCTTGGTGACTGTTTCAAAGAAGTCAACCAGGTTTAAGAGGCAGGATCTGCCCTTAACAAAGCCAAACTGGGTAGGATCCAGTGTCTGTAGGTCCCCAATATCTTTATTTATGAGGTCCATGATGATCCTTTCCATAGCTTTGCAGACCAAGCTAGTCAGGCTTATGGGGTGATAGTTTCCAGGGGAGGCACCACCTTTGTGGAGAGGGACCACTGTTGCTGTACTCCACTCTTTGGGTACATATCCTGTAGTAAGGCTGAGATTGAACAGTAGTTTTATGTTTGGGTTTAGCTCTTCTTGGATTTCATGTAGGATGCAGCCCAGGACACCATCTGGTCCCATTGACGCTGTGTTTTTTGCTTTGGAGAGGGTGGCTCTTACCTGAACATCTGAGATGTCAGGAGGGAAGCACTCTGCTGGGATAGATATTTGCCCTTTTGGTTGGGGGGGGAGTTTGTGCTGAACCTGTCAGCTAGGATGTTGGCAATGTCTGTGGGTTCGGTGTATTTTTTGCCATTTTGGACTAATTCTGAGCATATCTGGGAATTCCCACCCAGGTTCCTAACATAACTAAAGAAAGCTTTGTGATTATCCTAAGTGTCCTGTGCAATTTTTCCTCTCAAAGCTGGCCTTAGACGATTTTATGAGTGCCCTTAGTTTTTTGCTAATACTGATCAGAGATGCCTTCCCTTTTTGGGATTTTGCTCTATCATGTAGTAGCTTCCTCCTTCTATTGTATAGTTTGTTTATGGATGGGGTCCACCAGACAGGACGTCTGCCTTTGGAGGATTGGGTCTTGGTTTTATTTGGGATTGCATGATCCATGCATTCCTAAAGGTGTTCATAGAATGCATTTATAAAGGATTCTGCGGTCTGTGCCGTATTTTCCACAGGCCCAGAGGCTTTGAAGGATTCCACTCCAGTTTTGAGGAGTGTGAAATTTGTTTTAGAGAAGTTTTTCACTGTGGTTTTCTGAGCAGGGGGTGGGGTCGGGATGTGAATATCCAGTGAGATCAGTTTATGGTCTGATCTTACCAGTGAGGGATACACTTCTGGTCTGGAGCATAGAGTCACCATGTTGGTGATGATCAGGTCCAGTATGTTTTCTCCTCTTGTGGGAGTGGTAACAAGTTGTTCCATAGCATTTGAGTTTATGAATTCTAGGAACCTTTGGGCTAGGGTGTTGGAGCTAGAGTAATGCTCCCAGTCTATGTTTGGGTGGTTGAAGTCACCCAATATAATGGTGTTTGGAGAGACCTTCATATTTTCCAGTGTTCTCAGGAAGGCCTAGTGGGGTTCCTGGGTTTGGGAGGATGGTCTGTAGCAGGCTATAAACTGGAAGGCAGTTTTACCCACTGTTAGTTGCACATGGATAGTCTCTGATGCTTCGTGCTTTGCCACCAACCTGGAGGTGTGGGTATCTTTGATGAATATCGATACTCCTCCTTTTGTGGTTCGGTCCAAATTTTGGGGAAAAGCATGGTATGAGGTATAACCTGGTAGTGCTGGGGTGCTCTCGAGCCTTGAACCAGGTTTCTGTTACTGCACAGATATCGATGTTCTCCATGCTAAGGAGAGTTTTGAGTGCATGCATCTTGAGGTTTAGACTTCTGGCGTTGAGTAGCATTACTCTTAGTTTCTTATCCCTTGTGATACCTATGGAGGTGGGTTTGTCTTTTGAGCCTTGCCTAAAAAGGCACTCTGGGGTAGCAAGAGCCTTTGCCAATATCCGAAAGCCCAGGGGTGACAGGTGCAAGCCGTCCCTAGCGAAGCATCGTGGCTTGTCGAGCATATCATCCCAGGCTGACAGGCATTGGATCCCCTTTGAATGACACCAGTACTTAAGCCAATTGTTGAAATTGATCATCTTGTCTTCATATTGTGGCATCATTCTTGGTGAGGGTAAGATGCTACTCAAGGTCAGGGTCATACCGGCCTGGGCTACATGCTCAGAGAGCTCCTCTATGTCTCTTTTCATGTAGTCCAGGGAGGTACGTCTCAGGTCATTCACACCAGCATTGACAATGACTGAGTCATATTTGTACTTGCCTTGGAGTGACCTGAGTGCTTGTGTTATGTGACGGATCCTAGCGCCCGACAGGCTGTTCACGGTGACCTTCTCCTTGTTCAGCCTGGTGAGCGGGACGTCAGTGTGCCTGACGATAGAGTCACCTATTACAAGTGTATCAGTTGTGTTGTTTAGCCTTAAGGGCTGTGACTGTTCGGCACACTGGCTTTGTGAGATATGTGTTGCATGTGTTTTGTTTTGGGGTAGCGGTTGCTTGGGTGTCTGCTTTGGAGGTCTCTGCTGCTTATTCAGATGTTTATTTAGAGCCTCCGAGTATGTTTTTGTGTGATTATGTGTTTGGTTTGCTGACGTGGTAGGTCTTTGTGAGACTGGAATTGTAGTGAGTGTGGTTTCCTTCTCCTCCTGACTGGTTATGCCAGTACTGAGTTGAGAGAGCTTAGCCTCCAGTTTGGCTATATGGTTGCATCTCTCACATGTGTTGGAATTTGTTGGGAGGACGAGAGGGCTGTCTGTGTACTTGAGGCAGTTGGAACATTGCCTCAAGATTCCCAGATTCACCAGCTGGACCGGAGAGGAGATTGACAACTGACCTTTGGACATGCTAGAATAATATTGGGAATTCCTTTATAATTGAAAACAAGGGCCAATGGGGAGTGAAGGTGTAGTGCTTTTAATTTTTAGTGCTGACTTATATAATTGCTTTAGTGAGCAAGTGCCAGGTAACTTAAGTGCAATGTGTTACAGGTAACTTAAATGCAAAAATGACAAACAGTAACTTTCTTTCAAGTGAAACAAGGAAATAAGTATAGTAAGCAATGCAGATATCACTAGGGATCCACAGAAGCACTGAGAAGCCGCGTTTTAGGTGGAATTAGCATTCCAGGGAAATAACAAGCAAACAAACAACAAGCATACAAACAAAGCTAGATTCAGCAGGCCTGGATCTAGTCTATGCTACAGCAAACAACGTGTACCAATTTCAGTAAGAAACAGTTCAAATATGCAGGCACTATGAACCTTTAACCAGAAATTCCCAGCTCAGAAGGGTAGAGTCCAGCCTCTCCTCCCACAAGAGTGCAGACCATGAACCTTCTTAATGTAAAATAACTGGCCTGAAGCCCAAGTGCTTAAACCAGAACTAATACACTTTAAGAATAACAGACACTGAGCTCTCAATCAGCAGTTCCCAACTTAGAAGGATGAAAGCTACCTGTCCTGCTACCACAGTGCATGCCACAAACCTTCCTAATGTAAAACAACTGGTCTGAAGCCCAAGTGCTTAATCCAAAAGACTTAGAATGATAGCTACACTTTAATCAAGTTACTACCAAGCAGTAATAAATACAATTGAATACTTTAAAGAATGCCTGGATTAGTGCTCAAGTTATACAAACAAAGCTAGATTCAGCAGGCCTGGATCTAGTCTATGCTACAGCAAACAAGGTGTACCAATTTCAGTAAGAAGCAGTTCAGATATGCATGCACTATAAGCCTTTAACCAGAAATTTGTGTTTGTCTACACCTGTCCTGCTGGCTGTGACTGTTGTTGGGTATGTGAACCCCCCCCCCCCAACTGGCATCTGTGAGTCAATTATCTTGTGGGTGTCCCAGTATTGAGGGTGGTGCTGCAGGGCTGCCTATGTTGGATGCACATAGTACACTCCCTACACATGGTTAAGCACAGGTAGTGTAATGTTTGGCATCCCTTTTACTGTATGTGGGAGTCAGAGAGAGGTGTTATTCCCTGGGTCCCTCCTGTGTCAGTATATGTGCTATACATTGCCTCTTTGCCAAGGCCAGGGCATACTGGGCATGCCTCCTTCTGCCTACTGGGGCAGGCTCAGGTTGTTCCTCCTCTGAGTCATTCTGTGCCTGAGCATTCCTTGGCAATAGTGGGGGGGCTGTGTGGCCCTGTACCATGCTGTTCCTGCTGCAGCTGTTTTCTGCAGGAGCATATTGTGTAGCATGGCACATACAAGGACAATTTGAGTACATGTAGCTGGTAAGTACTGCAGGGCTCCACTGGATGTGTCCAGGCACGGGAACTGTGACTTGAGCATCCCAAACACATGCTCTACTATAATTCTGGTCGGTGCATGTGCCTCATTATAGAGTTCTTTTTCGGGTGTGTGTGCATTTCTGATGGATCGGCCACAGCTCCAGTGCGTATCCAGCATCCCCCACTAGGTGACTGTCAGGGATGTCCCCATTGGCAAATCTCTGGTACAGCTTCTTTATATGCCAGATGTGGGAACCGTGATAGCTTCCAGGGCAGCCAGCACACACATTCATTATTATGCACACGACCTGGCACTTGATGGAGGGGAAGCCCTTGCGGTTGATGTAGACCCTATTTGCTGTAGGAGGTCCCTGTCCACCCTATAGCGCTCCATCTTCAGCTCATGTAGCCCCTGATAGGTTTCCCTGGGTCTGTACACTCTTCTCAGTCTCCTCACTGTGGGTTGGTCGGCAGCATTCACATCCTCACCACCCTCAGCCTCGTCCACAAGTATGATAGCTATTGCAGCCCCTCTCATTTTGCTGTTGTGAGTGTTAAAAGTTCCCCGCTTGTTTACACCAGTGGTGTAGAGTGTGGGAAAAACCAGGAGGGGAAGGTGTTTGCATAGTTTATAGTAGTGTTCTGGGCTGGGCTGGTATACTGCCTGCATAATTGGCAGATTCTGATATATTTCACCTGCCAGCTAAACTAGTTCTCTTTGATTACCTTCCTACTGCTGTTTTCCCTTCCCACTGCCCTCCTGTTTAAACCCGTGTGAGTGCCACACAGAGTGCTCAAATGTTCACAGTGTTGCTATTTCCTGGTTTAACTTCTTTTTTCTTCCTGCAAAGCCTGGTGCCTGGTGCACACACCCGCTTAGGCTTTGTAAAGAGTGCTAGGCAGGTTTAGACACACCCCCTAGCTTAGCTGTGCTAAGCTAGGAGCCTACCCTAGCCACAGAACTCCAATCCGCTTACAGTATGCCTGACACGCCTTCCCCATGATGTCACCCAACTCCTAGGCTTGCACCAAGCTATTCCTACTCTTATACTGTTGGGACCTGACTCACATGCTGGGGAAAACTGGGATTCACTATCCTTCCCCTCATTTGAATAGGATTGCCTGCTAATGCATAGTTACATGTCTCACACTGAGCCTTCCCCCTTAGCAACCACTACTCACTGGCAATGTTGTCTTACTAAATCAGTTACTAACTGAGTACATTTCTGCAGATAGCACTATTCTTGCACGGACTGTTGCAAGCTTCCTGGATGCAAAATCACCTCATTTGGATAGATTTCTCCTGCAAATATGGTGATTTGCATACCAGGGCTTAGTCTGTGCAGA
>NC_056735.1:148009199-148014199 GCF_019279795.1 Protopterus annectens | reverse complement strand
GCCCATCTCTATACCGGAAGAATACAAAGTTCCTGTAATCAAGGCTGCACAGGTAAAAACTACACTCTCCAAAGCCAAGAACACAGCATCCATGGAACTTGACAACATTCCAGGCTGCGTTCTACATGAACTACAAAATGAACTGGCACCCCACCTAAGCACCATGTTCAATCATAGCCTCACCTCAGGCTTTGTGCCCACTGAATGGCGCAAAGTGACAGTTATCCCACTCCACAAAGGGGGAGCCACCAAGGACCCCGGGAAATACCGCCCCATTAGCCTAACAAGCCTCGTCTGCAAGGCCATGGTACGTATCATCATGGAACTTATAAAAAAAGACATTGGTAATCTCCAAACTCTTGACCCTACCCAGTTCAGGTTTGTAAAAGGCAGATCATGTCTCCTAAACTTGATTGACTTCTTTGAAGTAGTCCCCAAAGCCGGAGACGAGGGTAAGGTGGTTCACACAGCCTATCTAGATCTCGCCAAGGCTTTGGACACCATCCTCCACTCTGGAATTATAGATAAACTCACTAAACTAGGTATAAATCCCTATGTCACAAGATGGGTTGCCAGCTGGTTTACTGACAGAACCCACACTGTGAAAGTAGCAGACTCCAAATCCGACTTCAGACCAGCAACACGTGGAGTACCACAGGGTTCAGTCCTGGGTCCTCTCCTGTTTGGTATCTACCTTTCTGATGTACAGGTTAACACAGAAGGTCTTTGGCTAACAAATTTCACAAATGACTGCAAACTAGGAGCCATAACTGAAACTCCTAATGATGTGGACATCCTACAAAAGGGCCTCACTGAGACAGATGCCTGGTGTCAAAGCCATGACCTCAAGCTCAATACCAAAAAGTGCATTGTCATCCCCTTTGG
This sequence comes from Protopterus annectens, assembly GCF_019279795.1. Classification (NCBI taxonomy): domain Eukaryota; kingdom Metazoa; phylum Chordata; order Ceratodontiformes; family Protopteridae; genus Protopterus; species Protopterus annectens. Next base: position 148,013,314 of record NC_056735.1, on the reverse strand, counting down.
TAAAAACTCTGTACCCATGAGCTACCACATAGGTGGTAGTCTGCTTAACACTGAAAGTGTGATGAGACCCTGGAACACAGGTGGACAGTAGTCTCTCCTTTGATAATCACATCGTCACAGTAGTCAACACAACTCATCACAAAAGCTTTGTCATCCAGGAAGAAAGAGGTCATTGTTCCCATCTACTCATCACTCATTAGACCCATTATAGAGTACAACGCCCCTTTTGGTATGTACCTCACAAGATATCTACAACAACTGGAAAGGCCACAGAAATACCTCACAAAGGGGATTACCGACCTCAAACAGATGCCTTACGCAAACTGTCTCAAAAAACTCCAGCTTTACTCTGTCACATATCACCTACTCAGAGGCGATCTCTGCCTAATATACAAAGCTATGTCAAACCCAGGGCTGCTGGACATGCTCCACTTAAAGAAATGCCAATCCCTCCGAGCTACATGTTCTAGGGAACTAAATCTTGTCACCATGGTAAACAGAACATGCTGGAGGGATAGATTCCTGTCCCAAAGACTTCCCATACTCTGGAACAAACTACCTATCTATATTAAACATAGCTCCTCACTAGCACTCTTCAATAAAAATCTTGATGATTGGATGAGAAATAGGAAATTCATTCCGGGGATCATCTCTGGAGCTCTGCTTGACAGGGGCACAGGAAAATAATTTTCTTGGGTGGCGAAAGCCAGGGTACCTTTTTGGTAAGGCTTGTATAGGCCCTAGGGCCGATAGCCTAGTACCTACCTATGAACCTATAAAGTCTGTGTTCAAACATATGCAATTAAAGCATTTCTTATCGGGCCTCCACTGAAAATTGGCTCATTCCAAGTCAGACTTTCCCAGTAAACAAATTTTAAATAAAAATAAATAAAATTCTAACAAACTAATGTGGATTGCATTCAATAAATATTTTTTTTAAGAATAAGGGTGATGTGCAGAGCTGTAGTAACTACAGAGGGATTAAACTGATCAGTCACAGCATGAAGCTATGGGAAAGAGTAGTGGAATCTAGGTTAAGAAGGGAGGTGATGATTAGTGATCAGCAGTATAGTTTCATGCCAGGAAAGAGCACTACAGATGCGATGTTTGCTCTGAGAGTGTTGATGGAGAAGTATAGAGAAGGTCAGAAGGAGTTGCATTGTGTCTTTGTGGATTTAGAGAAAGCATATGACAGGGTGCCTAGAGAGGAGTTGTGGTATTGTATGAGGAAGTCGGGAGTGTCAGAAAAGTATGTAAAAGTGGTACAAGATATGTACGAGGGTAGTGTGACAGCGGTGAGGTCTGCGGTGGGAGTGACGGATGTGTTTAAGGTGGAGGTGAGATTACATCATGGATCAGCTCTGAGCCCTTTCTTATTTGCAATGGTGATGGACAGATTGACAGATGAGATCAGACAGGAGTCCCCATGGACTCTGATGTTTGCAGATGACATTGTGATCTGTAGTGAGAGTAGGGAACAGGTGAAGATGACCCTGGAGAGGTGGAGATATGCTCGAGACAGAAGAGGAATGAAGGTCAGCAGGACTAAGACAGAATATATGTGTGTGAATGAGAGGAAGGATAGAGGAATGGTGAGGATGTAGGGAGTAGAGGTGGTGAAGGTGAATGAGTTTAAGTACTTGGGATCAACAGTTCAGAGTAATGGTGAGTGTGGAAGAGAGGTGAAGAAGAGAGTACAGGCAGAATGGAGTGGGTGGAGAAGAGTGTCAGGAGTAATTTGTGACAGACGAGTACCAGTAAGAGTGAAAGGGAAGGTCTACAAGAGGGTAGTTAGACCAGCTATGTTATACGGGTTGGAGACAGTGGCATTGACAAAAAGGCAGGAGTCAGAGCTTGACGTGGCAGAGTTGAAGATGTTAAGATTTGCACTGGATGTGATGAGGATGGACAGGATTAGGAATAGGTATATTAGAGGGTCAGCCCAGGTTGGAAGGTTTGGAGATAAAGCCAGAGAGGCAAGATTATGTTGGTTTGGACATGTGCTGAGGAGGGATGCAGAGTATATTGGGAAAAAGATGCTAAGGATGAAGCTGCCAGGTAACAGGAAAAGAGGAAGGCCTAAGATAAGGTTTATGGATGTGGTGAGAGAGGATATGCAGGTGGATGGTGTGACAGAGCAAGATGCAGAGGACAGGAGGAAATGGAAACAGTTGATCTGCTGTGGCGACCCCTAATGGGAGCAGCCAAAAGAAGAAGAAGAAAGATTCAATAAATAATGGTGACATACATTTGAGTTTCAGACTTTATAGCATTCAAAAAATGCAAGCTAATGCAATGCCTATTATTGCAGCAGGTTTCTCATTGTATGAAAGTAATCATAGTTGTCCCAGATTTTTTTTTTAAGTCCACCATTATTTTTAACTTTCTCCTTGACCTTTGAGGTAAGAGGTTCAGATGTATGTAGGATGTGGGTTATACTGACAACAGTGAGCTAAGAAGATAAATTCCTATATATCTAACAGTAGCAAGTTAGCCATGCTTTTTTTTTACTTTTTTCACAGTCAGTCAACAGTATTGTACTCAGTGACTGCAGTGTCGGTCTGATTAGGATATGTGAGATAGACACTAATCATTGCACTGAGTAGTGTCACCAACTTGCGCTGCTTGGTTCTTTGGTTGAGTTTTGGACTGTGATTCCTTCTGTGTGGAGTCTGCATACATTTCCTGTATCTGTGTGGGTTTTAACCATGTGCTTTGGTTTCTACTCCCAGGTGCTCAGCTGTATAATATGCGTCTCTGGCTTTTTTTTTTTTTTTTTACATTTACTTTCATCACAGTGTAACACCAGGGTGGTACACAAAAGGTAGCTATCTCTCTTTGAAGGGGCAAGCACTATTTCCAGATAGGATTTATATTTTGTTTAGTTAGTTAGTTAGTTAGTTAGTTAGTTAGTTAGTTAGTTAGTTAGTTAGTTAGTTAGTTAGTTAGTTATTTTTTTGTTGACCAGGAGGGCCCAGGCAGAAATGCTCCACACAAGTTTATAATTAAATTGTTGTGTTACATGAACTTTAATATAAAAGTTCAAAACATAAAACAAACCTTGCATTTATTTTCTCATCTTTTTAGGGTGGGTACTATTTGTCGGCTCTGTTCATTAAACTTTAGGCACAACTTATTTTTCCTTGAAAGTTAAAAATAAAACCATTTCTTTCCTTACTTATGATTTTTTTTGTTCAGGCCGTCAATAAATCAAAATATTGTAAAAACACTCTACTTTGCATCTCAGATCCTCTAGAACCACATGATTTAAGTCCCCAGACCACTGGCTTAATTCACACTCCATACTTATAACAGTGGAGTCTTAGCCAATTAGAGTTTGTTAAAAGCATGGAGGGAAGCTAAAAAGTAATACAAAGTGTGAAAAATAGCAAGAGAACTGGATGGTATGGGGCTAGGATGAGAGGAAAACAGGCAAAGGCACTAGGGAAGTGCAGGAGAGACTAGTGTGCAACAGGGGACCCTCAGACTCATTTGACCAGGGCCACATCTAGCATAAGGCAACTTGGGCAGCTGCCTAGGTCCCAGTGCTGGTAGGGAAGTCAAGCCTCACTTCAAAATAAAAAAAATGACTTCCCTCTCTCCATACCTCTAATCTTGTTATTGCAAGAAATCTGGATAAAGCCTAAAATAATAGGAGGACAGAGGATCAAAAATACAGACAGATTTTAAATATTGCTCTTATAAACTTAGAAAGTTGATAGAATAACAGACTTTGTGTTAATATGTATTTTCTGAAGGATATAAAGTCTGAATCTCAAATGAGCATCATTATTTAGTGACTCCAGTCCAAAGTGATTTGCCAGAAAACCACTTATTTTATGTGGAACAGAGAAAAAAAAATTGGACATTCTGCAAAAATCTGGACAAATAAGGGGTATGCTCTTCTCTATTGCTCTGTGTGCAATTCCACTGCTCTGTGTGCAATGCTCCCTTACCTTCTCCACTTCACTGTGTGTAATGCTCAGCTGCTCTGTGCCTGACTGTTCTAGTATCTTTTTCTTTCAATGTCTCATTTGAGACAGATACTTCCTGAAGCTCAATGGGCGGCCGCTGTGGTGAAGCATTAGTGGACAGCCATGGTGGTGCAGTGGTTA
>NC_056735.1:147971699-148004199 GCF_019279795.1 Protopterus annectens | reverse complement strand
CCAACAATTTTGTTTGTGCTCAAAACTGAACTTTTTACTTATTGTCAGACCTCCAGTAACTTGAAGATAACTTATAATTTGTGTTTTAAAGTCCATCTTGCTTCTGAACAAGACACTGTCAAAGCTGTAGCATGTTGTAGTCATAAAAAAACAGCTTCCCACATTTCCTTAGAACTCAGGCAGGTTTATCAGTTAGGAACAGTATAATTGTTCAAGGTTTTGCAGAATAACACAAATGCTAAGCATTCAAGCTTTCAGTATAAAGTATGGCATTTTTCAGTTCATTCAGTTCAAAACAAAGATGTTGCTTACTTCTACAACTTACTGCAGTCCTGTTGAAACACGATGCTTCTGCTGTATTTATTCCCAGACTGAGTCATCCAGCTAGCTTGTTTGCTGAAGACTGTAAAGCCTCTGTCTTTCTCTCTCTCTCTTTCTGTTCCTGTTTCTTTTCTTCCCGTTTTACAAGAAGAGAGGCATGGCTTCCTCCATTCAATGCATGTATATGTAATTTCCTTCCCAGAATGCCCAAATACCTGGCTTCACATAAGCCACAGCAGTCACTGTTTACAAAGACTGTGAGTGAAATATTTAACCTAGATAAAGCTGAAAATAAGAAGGGGAAAATAGCCAACAAGTAAGCACAGAGCTGGTGTCGGTTGCAATTAGAAATAGCAGATGTAATTTAACTATATTGATCCCTCCTGTTTTAAGCACATTTATAAGACTCTGTTGTTAACAAGGAAAGTGGTCAGACAGAGTGCTCAGAAGAAGTAAAATAGTAGAAAATCAAAACACTGAATACATATGTACTGCTAGATGCAAGGACTAATATATGCAGATGTTGAGAATTCTGTTTTGACTTCATCCCTTCAAATGAAATGGGTGTCATCCACAGCTGTTACCTACCATTATGTCACACTAGCAGTACATTTAACCATATAATTTCTTCTTTTAGCAATATCTTAAGCAGGTCACTTACCTGTTTGCCTTTTAACAACAAAAAAAAAAAAAAACAATATTCATCACAAGCTGTACATTTCAGTTATATTTGAGAATACGGTTCTTTTTACTGTTTTACCTGTGAATGTAGCGATGCACAGAAGTATGGATTTAAGCATCTTTTCTGAAGTTCCAGCTCTGTTTAGTCGTCTTTCTTGGAAGCTGTTAAGAAGAAAAATGCACCTAAGTGAAGCTTGCGTGCTTGAATACTGTTAAGTGATTTACTTCCCCAACTTTTAGCTTAGTTATTTATAGATCTGCTTACGTATTATTGCTAAGAGGGTGTTAGTTATATATACTACTACTATTAAAAACCTTTAGGCTGCTTAGAACCACTGTATTTTACATGCAAAGTGCACCCCAATAACTAAAAATCCCATCTACATCATGCTTTAAATTAATGCAGAAGGGCCCAGTTGATCTACATATTTATAATTTATAATTACACAATAGCAGGATATACAATTTTCATGAAAGCCTATCCGATTCACCTATTAAATGCCAAGGAAGGGAGTAAGCTTAATGCTGCTTACCTCAGATATGAGACACTCTCAAAAAAGCAATAAATACTTGAGTTAATAATTAATCTAATAATGCAAAACTATGGAGTATTTGCAAAACATACACCATATAATCTTGTATATGTATTTCAAATATCTATTAGAAGCAATCACTTCCATCTACTATAGTACTTAAAATATCCATAAGCATTTGTTTGTTTAATTAATCGTTTTTTTTTTCAAGACACACTACCTAACTTAATTCTGAAATATGTCCCTTTATTTTATGAAACCAGCTGTGGTAGCATACAACCACTAATTCTCACCAGCTGCAAAATAGTATAAAATAATACATTTATTTTCATAGTTCCATCTTCGTGTATGTTTCATAATTAAAAATACAACAACAATACTGTAAATAACAATAAGTACTTTCTCTTTCTGATAAATGAAAAAACAATCCAGTCTTGTAATCAGCAGGTATCACTGAACTGCTCATGCTCTGTGACAACATAAGAGCTAAAAAGCTTTAAAAAGCTTTAAAACTTTTTTATATGTACAATAGGGATATTAGGAGAAACGTTTACTCCCTCCTGGTATGAGCTTTTGATCTGTCTGGCTTTGCCCTCATGGTCAAACCTGGCCAGTCTAAAGTAAATTTCATCATAATCCTTTAAGATATTATACCTATCATGTGAACAATATGTAGGATAGATATTTGAAACTTATCTACAAAAATATTATGTATTTTAGCATGAATTCCATGTTACCAACTCTAAAGAGTTATAGTTATTCAAATGGGGCATATTTAACCGTATTACTGAGGTGAGCTCAAGAAAGAAACCAAAGTTCATAAAAGGTCGTTTAGAGGAAGGGGAGATAATATGCTACCATGCCTTATACTGCAAATCTAAAGTCATAGGCCATTTTGTTTTCAAATGAAAGTTACGGCTGCCTGAACATTCTAACATATCAGTTGGTAGCCTGATTCTGCCATACAATCAGCTTGAGTGCAGTGCAATGCCCTGCATACCCTCTCCTCCATCTGGTAAAGCATATCTGCAGCAATTGAAAAGAGCTGTTGACTGCTGCAGCCTTCTGATTCCTCAAAGTCCAGCCTCTAGTCAAACTAGATGAAGCAGTGGACACATTCACAGCTACTTACTTACTTCAGCTGAAGCTAAGAGGAGAACCGCACAAGTCCTTCATCGCTTCTGCTTTAGAGTGATGCTTTAGTTTTAGGGTGAATATGATGATCAGTCAGTGGGATGCATTCCAACTGTACTGACAAGTTCCTTACTTCCCACATTAAGCATCAGAGAATGTAATCTGTGTAGAAGTAAAGTCGGCACGAGTGTGACTTCAGCCTTTAGCCTTCAGCTAAATATCTTCATTTATGTGTAGTTTGCCTGGTTGGAAGTATTTCTCCTTTAGATTACATTTTGTATGATTATTGTAATCTGCCCGTTTCCATCTTTATTTACTTCCTTGCATTTGTTGTGGATTTGATGGATTTATTGAAATATTCCAGATCTGAGCCAAACGTCTTTCCAAATCATCAGTGCAAATACCTTGAGACCTGGTTCACCATCAAAGATAATTAGCAGCCTTCGAAGAGCATTATGGATTGCTTATCCCAAAATATAGGACCCCCTGACTGCTACCTATTAACTTAGTAGATATTATGCACCTCTCAACAAGGCAAATTACACAGAAATGAAGATTTTTAGCTGGTATTGTTGTATATTAAAAAAAAGAAGTTTGTTTGTTTGCTTAGACTCCTTATCAGTGATTCTCACAACAATACCATCTGAAGGGCAGCCGCTACAAATCTTTCACTCCTTCATAACCACTGGCCTTGTTAATTATGCAGCTCAGTTCCCAAACCCAGGTCACTTGTATTACACAGAGAAATCTGGGTGCACTACTTTTGGGGTACCTGCATCATGTCAGCTTAACTCCTTTTATAACACTTGTACTGTCATAACCAAAGCATTTAATTGCACTTATGTAACCATAACAGCCCACAACTGTCTAAAGTATGGAGGAAAGATTTCTTTAAGTTCAGTACTATATGACATCATCATCACATGATGTCATTCTAATTGGTCACTGGGTAAACAATGAAGTGATGGCAGATTGTTTAACAGTGTAATACAACATTGCACTAGTATGATGTGAAATTGGGGGGGATAGTAAAAAAGCTAGTCTAAGTTTATAACTCCTGTCCTAAATCCAGCCTTTCTTCATTTAGTCTCCAGTCTAATCCAGCTAAACAATTATACACTACTGATTGCTGTGTAAGACTGCAGCTTTTGGTGCGTGTTGTTAGAAGATTTTGGATCTAGGACTACTGAACAAAAGTTCAATAGTCCGAATCCACAATAACCGAACACACTTTAAAGAAAGTGCTTTCACCGAAAAAGCACTTTCGTTAAAGTGCGTTTGAAAAAAAAAAAAAAAAAAAAAAACAATAAATCTTTTATGCAGGGGGGCAAGCCCCACTGCACCCCCCATGTGGGGGACTGTGCCCCCTACACCCTCCCTACTTTTATATTCTCACTCCGAGGTCGCACTACAGTGGGGGTAAAGGGAATTCTCCCTTAACCGCACCATAGTGCGACCGGCATAACCAGCATACATAACCGAAAGTGCTGCTTCGGTGAACAGCACTTTCGGTTATATATGTTCAGCGATTTCTGCTTCGGCAGAAAGTGCCATCAGGGATCTGTACAGATCCCAATAAAATACAGTGTACTATGTCCTGTGTCTGAGTCTCTTAGTTCACGCTGGTGTCTTATTCTTCACTAGTGAAAACAAAAAAAAAAAAAAATTCTTCACTGCAGTACACTTGTGGGTGGCAACTTTGTTGGTATTGTGAACTACTTTTAAACTGCTTAAATTATATTTTAATAGTTTTTATTTGTTTTAGCTATTGTTTCACTGGCAGATCTGAGTATTTTACATGTATTAATAAAGTGTTAGACTTTAGTGGTACATGCTGTAAGTATTTTATTTATTTAATTTATTTATTTTATTTTATTTTACATTTGTTGACCGGGCTAGTCTAACTGGATATATGTCCATTTTCAGTAGAGGCCCGGGGAGAAAAGCTCCAAAACAGTATTAATTTAATTGAATAAAGATACAAAGCATCTACTTAAAGAAAACATTATAACAATAGATTAATGTAAAAAAAAAAAACACTTTACCATAGATTTAATTTAAGTTAGTAGGTGAGAGAGGAAAAAAGGGAAAAGAGAAAATGAAATAACAATATTAAGAAAAAGAGCGAGAAAAAAAAGAGAAAAATAATTATATTAGAGTTCCTGTAAAGAGATTTTAGAGCAGTTGATATAACTATAGAAGAGCAGGTACAGCAGATTTAGAGCAGTGGGTTAGACATGGAAAGCAAAAAGAAATGAATAGCTAGTATCTATCAAACATCTTATATACATAGACGCACACAGGGCATGGGATGTAACAAACATCTTATATACATAGATGCACACAGGGTATGGCATGTAACAAACATCTTATATACATAGATGCACACAGGGCATGGCATGTAACAAACATCTTATATACATAGATGCACACAGGGCATGGCATGTAACAAACATCTTATATACACAGATGCACACAGGGCATGGCATGTAACAAACATCTTATATAAACAGATGTACACAGGGCATGGTATGTAACTAACATCTTATATAAATAGATGCACACAGGGCATGGCATGTAACTAACATCTTATATACATAGATGCACACAGGGCATGGCATGTAACTAACATCTTATATACAAAACATCTTATATAATCAGATGAACACAGGGCATGGCACGTAACAAACATCTTATATACACAGATGTACACAGGGTATGGTATGTAACAAACATCTTATATACATAGATGCACACAGGGCATGGCGTGTAACAAGCATCTTATATACATAGATGCACACAGGGCATGGTGTGTAACAAACATCTTATATACATAGATGCACACAGGACATGGCATGTAACAAACATCTTATATACATAGATGCACACAGGGCATGGCATGTAACAAACATCTTATATACATAGATGCACACAGGGCATGGCATGTAACAAACATCTTATATACATAGATGCACACAGGGCATGGCATGTAACAAACATCTTATATACATAGATGCACACAGGGCATGGCATGTAACAAACATCTTATATACATAGATGCACACAGGGCATGGCATGTAACAAACATCTTATATACATAGATGCACACAGGGCATGGCATGTAACAAACATCTTATATACATAGATGCACACAGGGCATGGCATGTAACAAACATCTTATATACATAGATGCACACAGGGCATGGCATGTAACAAACATCTTATATACATAGATGCACACAGGGCATGGCATGTAACAAACATCTTATATATATAGATGCACACAGGGCATGGCATGTAACAAACATCTTATATACATAGATGCACACAGGGCATGGCATGTAACAAACATCTCATATACATAGATGCACACAGGGCATGGCATGTAACAAACATCTTATATATATAGATGCTCACAGGGCATGGCATGTAACATATATACATAGAGGCTTACACAGGGCATGTGCACAAACATCTTATATACATAGATGTATACAGGGCATGGCATGTAACAAACATCTTATATACATAGATGTACATGGCATGGCATGTAACAAACATCTTATATACATAGATGCACACAGGGCATGGCATGTAACAAACATCTTATATACATAGATGCACACAGGGCATGGCATGTAACAAACATCTTATATACATAGATGCACACAGGGCATGGCATGTAACAAACATCTTATATACATAGATGCACACAGGGCATGGCATGTAACAAACATCTTATATACATAGATGCACACAGGGCATGGCATGTAACAAACATCTTATATACATAGATGCACACAGGGCATGGCATGTAACAAACATCTTATATACATAGATGCACACAGGGCATGGCATGTAACAAACATCTTATATACAAAGGCACACAGGGCATGGCATGTAGCAAACATCTTATATACATAGATGTACACAGGGCATGGCATGTAACAACATCTTTTATATATAGATGTACACAGGGCATGGCATGTAACAAACATCTTATATACATAGATGCACACAGGGCATGGCATGTAACAAACATCTTATATACATAGATGCACACAGGGCATGGCATGTAACAAAATCTCTGAAAAGGCTAGTTTTTATTAAGTAGTAGTTTGACCGAGAACAGAAAATACTGAGTTAAAACTAGAAACAAATTGTAGAGCATCCTAAACAAATAGTGAAGGAAATAAGAAATGGATATAAGTGTTGAGGAAGTTTTAGATGTATTTTAGCAAGGGGAGAGGGTGTCAGTCTGGTTTAGAACATGTACATAATCATTGGGATTTAAAGAAGACTGTTAGTTGGTTCTTAAACAGTGGAGTAGATATAGGGGAAGTTGATCATTTGGAAGTCTGTTCCAAGTGTTTCCAACAAATTTAGTAAACAGGCAGTCACCAGATTTGTTAATGGATTTAAGGGTGGTTACTAGTAACTTATTTGCTGAGCATAGAGTTTTGAGATTTTTATAAGGACTAATAAGATTACAGAGTACAGGAGTATTAGTTGGATGGTACAGGACCTTGTGAGTGATAGTAAGTTGCTGAAGAAGAACCTGGGTTTGAAATTCCAGCCATCCTAGCTTTTTCAGATTTTGACAGTGTTGGGTTCTAAAAGGGGAGCCAGTGGCAAATCTGGCGATGTTGTTATAGGAGGTTGCCAGTTTGTTTAGATTAGTTTTAGATATGTTGGTATAAATGGGGGAGGCATAGAGGAGGGTGGAGATTAGATGGGTTTGAACTATAGTAGTCCTGGCAGAGTGCAGAAAAGGGTTTAAGCCTGTAGAGGAAACCAAGTTTTCTATTATACCATGCAACATTTATTGGCTAATCCAACCAGCGTGCACATACTAAATCGTACGACAAACAAGGAGACAAGTCCGGTCAATAAATATCGTGCTGCGGCGACAGCAAAAAAAACATAACGACAGTAAGTAAAAAAAAAAAAAAACACACAACAAAATTCAAAAACACACAACAACATTACCATATAATAATATTTCTCATTCCCTCACCTCGAACACAAACAAAATCAAAACTCATACAGTCACAAATACACACACACTACATAACCACCAGTTATAACCCAACAAAACCAAGCATTCTCATAAAACCATTCACTCACATATATTCCCTACAATACCTATACACACACAACTCCAAAAATATACATATTAAAACACACCAGACATCCCTTGCAAAGTAAAAAACACACACCATACCAAACGTCCACATCAGCATACATCTTCTAAAACCGCATACAACACCACCATCTAGTGACAAATTACTAAAAGTACATATTTTAAAAAAATTAATACAAATTAACACTACACCACATTTCAACATACCCATAACTAGTAAAACATAACTACACATTATAAACTTCTACACTGCTTAAACTATTTTACAACAAGCATCACCTACCCTTTTGATTACATCCCTTCAAAACAATAATAAAATAAAACAAACTGAAAGTGTGGACTATTTTATCTCACAAAAGTGGAAGAATACAAAAAAAGCTAACAAAACCTAAATAACAACAATACAAATATAATACAAAGCAAACTAACACCATAGGAAACCAAGTTTTTTATTAACTGCTTTGATGGCTAAGTTTATGTGAGTGTCATAGTTAAGATTATGATCAATTGTTACACCTAAGAGTTTGGTGGCTGTGTCGAGTGCTATTACAGTGCTATTATTTGATGTAATTGTGAAATGAATAGGGATAGACTTCTGTGTGGGAGTGAACAGTAATAGTTTAGTTTTTTTTTGGGGTTAAGGAGCAGACAGCGTTGATGGAACCAGTTTTCAACTAAGGTAAGAACTCTTTGGGTTCTGGACTGGAGTTCAGCTGAAGAGGCTGCAGCACAGATTAATGTTGAGTTGTCAGCATTTTGTATGCAGGTGGTTTGAGGGAGGGTAGTTTTCAGATCATTAATGAAAATAGAAAAGAGGACAGGTCCCAGAATGGAGCCTTGTGGGACACCCAGAGTGACTGGGAGCTGAGTAGATAATTTATTGTCCCAGAGGACTGCCTGCTATCTGTTACCTAAATAAGACTTAAACCATTTGACTGCCTGAGTATCTAAGGAAAGTGATTGTAGTGTATCTAACATTAACTGATGATTAACTATGTCAAAGGCTTTAGAGAGATCTATAAAGAGAGTAGAGGAAAACAAGTTGTTATTACGATTTCTATTAATACAGTCAGAGAAGGATAAGAGAGCAGTTGTAGTGCTGTGGAATGGCCTAAAGCCATGCTGGCAGTCAGCCAGTAGCTTGTTTTGTAAGAGATGCTCAAGTAGCTGCCAGTGGATACATTTTTCCAATAGTTTTGCTAAAGGAGAGAGTATGGCAATAGGTCGAAAGTTAGCGAGTTCAGTTGAGTTACCACCCTTATGCAATGGAATTATATGTAAGACTTTCCAGAGAGAAGGGATGGTACATTCTGTAATAGTTCTGTTTATTAAGATGGAAATAGGGTAGGCTAGTACACCAGCTGCCATTTGTAGATATTTGGCTGGGAGGAGGTCAGATGATGGAGTACAAGGTTTAAATTTTGAAGAAGCATATGGATGAGTGATGTTGGCACTGGTTGTAGAGTAAATGCAGGAGGATTATTAGCTATTGAGGGTGGTGTAGTGGTGCTAGCTGGGGAAAAGGTATTTGCTAGTTATGTGACTGATTCCGAGAAAAATTTGTTAAATGTATCTGCAATTTGGATTGGAGTGTTCTGAGTCAAGTTAGATGGGGTAGGAGATTTGGAGTGACCTGGATGAAGTAGCCTGTAAATGCCTGACCAGAATTTTTGTGGATTATGCGATTGGGTTTGTTGGACTTTATGGTAATAGTTTTTCGGTCAAGAATAATTATTTTTTAGTAGTGTTTCTAAGCTGTCTAAAGTTTTGATGGTCCGTAGGGTCTTTTGTATATCTCCATTTGGACCAAATCTTATCTCTGCAGCATTTTGTGCCTGGTCTCTTTGGAGAGCCAAGGAGCAGGTTTGTTATTAGTTCTAACTGTACGAGAAGGGGCATGGTGGTCAAGAATTAGCAGGAATTTGGAATTAAAGTATGACACCGCTTCATCAAGATGTAGGTATTTCAGTTATGGAGTAGATGTAAGTAACCATAACAACCCAGAACTACCTAAAGTATGGAGAGCGCTCAATTCTACCGATGCTGTTTTTTGTAATTTTATTATTTAATTATTGCCAGCCTATAGTTCTTGTAACGAGTGACAGATTAGCTGTTGTTGTTATTGTTATTGCCAGTGTTTTGAAGTGCATTTTTTACAATTCTATAGTTAACCATGACCATTTAGAATTCTCTATTCTTACATTTTTATTTTTTTCCGTATATGACAATTAACTTTTTTTAACCATGTTATGTCACTTCTATTGTTTTGTTTTTACTGGCATATCAGTTGGATCTCATATATCTCTTGCTAGTATATTTCCTGTTACATCTTACTTCGTACTGATTTGATTATCACTAGTTACGTTAGTGTCACTATTTTTGAATTAGTTTCTATCATTATTTGGGGGCATTCAAAACTTATTGGATTCAGTATGTTTTCATCATCCCTTTGCCTTTCTAATTTCTTTCCTGTATATCAGAAGTACTTTCAAAATCATAATCTATGTAATTACTATTTATTTTGTTTAGTTTGCTTTCTATCTTTTTTGCCTTCATACTATGAAGAGTCTAAAAGTTGCTTATACTAAACTTTGTAGTGTTCAAACCAAATTTGCAGACTTAAAAACAAAACTACAGCTGTGCGGCAAAGGTGTAAATAAAACTAAAAAACAAAAAAACACAAAAAAAAGCACCCGAGGAAGAAAATAACTGCATTTCTTCTTCCTCCATGCTTTTTTGGTGTTTTTGGTTTTAAATTTGCAGACTTTGTAAATTTGGTTTAAAAATATACTTAATATTCCAAGTATAACTTAATTTGGCTTAAAACCTCACTATGCAGTTAAATTTTCAATTGTGTCCGAACGCAATATATTTAAAAGCCATATAGCTGGACATGTAACTGATGGTGGGCTACTTCTCTTTATAAAAACAAATTAACAGCTCATTAGCAACTTCATCCTGTAATAGCTTTGACTGTGCAATCGAACTGGGTAGCTTACCTTGTAAGGAATTCTGTTAAACATAGGTTAGTGAACACTATCACCCTACTGCATCCCCAGCTAACAAATCTGTAGTATTTGAAGAAATACAATTTATGTAAGCAAACATAGCTCACAATGCATTACTGCTACAAACATGTAACCTCATTTGTTGCATGATCCCAGTTTCCTATCATGCCTTACCTTGGCAGACCATGGTTTTCACCAACTTATAAATAAACCTAATCATCCTAATAATGTAATCATTTGTTTATTAATTGGTTCTTCTCAAAGCTGCCTTTGAGATTTTTTAAGACCTTTGGTTGATTAGCTTAACTTTATTGATTACAATATACTATGGTATGATCTTTCAACTAAGAAGAAACAGTCTTGCCTTTTAAAGTTACTTATCATGTTCTCACCAAAGAAAAGTGCTACAGCTTTAGCTTAAACTGGCAACTGATGTTTGGTTTGTGCTACTATTGATGATGACTTTAATACAGCAATGTGTTATTTTTTATCATACCATTTCCATTAAAAGAAAAGTATTGTTCTTTCAGTGGCAACACAACAAATGTAAGCCCATTAAAAGATTAATAGGACAGTCAGAAAAGCTAATAAAAAAGTAAAACAGCCTGGGCTAGGTATGAAAGCATTTGTCTCACGGAAAACATTTAAAGCTTAACCTATTACACATTTGCATCTATTATTTCAGATAATGGTGCACAAAATCTTATTATCCCTACTTATTCAATATGCATTACCCTTTATTAATTTTTGATCCTATGTCTCTTTATATTGTTTGTTAAATTTATACTTTTATATCTGCATTTTGACTCTATGTATACATATTTTGGCTATTAGTATATGTATTCACATGGAGCTTTTCTCCCTGGGCCTCCATTGAAAAAGGGCTCACCTTGGCCCAATAGACTTTCCTGGTTAATAAACTGCAAATAAACAAAACAAAATAAATAAATGTAACTTTTTGCCACACTAACGAAGTAATGCAAATGACTTGCAATTAAGTTAAAAGCAGATTTGTAAAGGTGTTAAGAAGCCATTCTTGGTAATCCTAAAGGATTCTGAAAAATAATATTTTATCTAGAATGTCAGAATAAAGCAATTCAAAATGATTGTAACCAACTGACATGGAATGTTAAAACTGGTGGTAGAAGCTTTAGCTGATCACATTTCCTGTCGTGTTCGACATTTATCAACCACATCTTCTTCTCCCTCTCATTCAAAAGTCTGTTATTATTTCATATTTGGCTCTGGTACAGATTTTCAGTTTACAACAAATAAATTATCAAAAAGTAATAAATGGCTTGGAGAAATCCCTAGGTATAGTTCTGGAGCTCGGTTTGCTAAATTCCTTCAGGCCAAGACCTGTGGTATGTTAATTGCTATTCTAAGACACATTGCTAATATATTACTTTATATGGGTGCAGTCTTGGCCTATGGATGTTTGACCACTGTCACTGGTACTGTTATTATACTGTTGTAATGATAGGGCCATCTCTCTCTCTCTCTATCTAAAATAAACTTAAATAACCAAATAATCAATCCGATAATAAGGATGGATATGTTGAATGCATATCTAAAGTAAGATCCCCCCAATAACAGTGTAAAAAACATGATTCATGACATTTCACAAGTGTAACATCTCACACTTAGCTTACACCTCAAAACATTGTGGGTGTGTAGTATTATTTGTTCAACACATTTCATAAACATTTTTTTCCTTCAACCATTCATTCAGTGCATTTACAAAATACTCTCTTTGCCAATCCATTACTTTCTTATGCATTCCATACCCTATATCATCTGACCCTGAATCAACATTTACCTTCCTAAGTCCTTCATCCAATTTACTACTAACAATTACTTTTTCAAATTCTTCCCTAGCTCATTCTTGAATTTTTTTCTTTCCACTCTACCTTATTGTCTTTCTTTTTACTCTTATACATATTTTCTACATACTGTAGTACAATACTCATAGTTTGCTCTTGTATTCTTTTTACCTATCCTTTTACATTTTTCATTTCCCTCATACTAATATTCTCTTTTACTATTTTACCCAAATATGGAAATACCTCTTACCTTCCCTTTTATAAATGATATCTCTGCCTAAACAGTAATGTCTTAAACATTTTTTGATTTAATATTTTTATTTTCTATATCTTAATACTGGCTTGTATTATTCTCTAAATCCTCTAAAACATTTCTGTACATTTCCCCATACTTCAATCTCTTCCTTTCTTGCATCTTCTTGCCATAAAAAAACACTTTTTACACTTCTTTTTAAATTCAATCCTCCAATCAGACCAGTTTTCATAGAAGTCCTTCATGGTAATATTAACCTTCCATAACTGAAATACTTTGCACTCTCCAATTTCTTCTCACAATTCCTCATTTATTCTTTTTATCCCATTTCCTATTTTAATATACTCCATTTCTTCAATCTCCATTCATATTGATAAATGTTCTGAAAAAGCTGTCATTACTGTATCACCATCTGCTATCCCCAAACCTTCCAATAATGGAAAAGAATCAATTTTAGGTCCAAATGATCCCATTATATCAGTCCTTTGACTTTTGTTTCACACAGCTAATTTACCACATTTAGCACTTCCTATATTTTTTACATCTTTCTCTTTCTTTTTACATTTTCTCCTTAAATCACAAAAGCCACCTGCAGTTATAATATTCATGTTAACCACCTTATAGTACAATATTTGATTAAACAGATTCTCTCTTCTCTTGCTAGTTGTATGTGCATATAATGCTATAATTCTGTAAGCATGTTCTCTCCACCTCACATCCACAAGAGTTAACTTTTCCAACCTTACCAATGTTACATCTAGCAATTTCATTGTTTTTATTCAACATAGCCACTCCAGAACAATGTTCACTTCATAAGTTCTAGGTTATATTTCCACCTCACAAATTTTCTGTTTGTAGTCTTTCTTTGTTTAGTCAGGAGTCTTAAAATAACACCCATATAATATTAAGCACTGCATTTCAGTATCCCTATCTTTTTTACAGTGTTAATAATACTGTTCACATTTACTGAAAGTGCTCTAAGATTGTTGTTTTTCCTTCCTTTTAAGTATATCGTAAATATTTTTAAATTTTCTTTTTCTTGTTTTTGCTCTTTCCCCAAATTAATATTTTTTTCCTGGGTTTATGTTCAAATAATCCTTCATCTTCAGAATCAGATTTCACACTGGCTAGATCTTCAAAAAATTATCAGTATCAATCCCTTCTCATAGAGGCTCATAGAAATACTCACCATTCACCCAGCTCTTTTGCTAGATGAATTTGTTCCCTCCTCTAGGGCCATTTCAGCCTTTTATAGTCGGAAGTTGAAAATGGCTGATAATTACTTACAACAACTTAACTAACTAGCTGAGCTTTGCCAGGATATATGACACTCTGGCTGGCTAGGGAAAAGGAAGAAGGGAAGAAAATAAGACCTGAATCTTCCAAAATTTTACTTTTTAAAAACACTATGTTAGGTAAGGTATTATTATTATTATTATTTTGCATTTCTGCAAGAACATTTTAGATTGTGCAAAACATGTAGGAAACAAATATGTGAGAGTCACTGCAAACCAATGACTGTCATGTTTAATGGGGAATCACAGACTTGCAATATTTATCACTATTTCCATTCTAAGTGAATGGAAATGTGATCTGATAGCAGAGACTATATGGCAAATTTTTCTCACCAGTTGTACCATCATAGTGCATTATGGGCAAAGAGGAGTTTTCCAAAAAAAAAACAGAATCGCACAAGGATGTCTGCCCACACAACAACACCATGGTTAGAACATATAATTAATTAAAACATATTTAATGTTCTGTAGGCAGGTTTGCATTTTGTATAACTTTGTGACAAGTTAAAAAATATAAGTTTTCTCAGCTCCTGCCCATAATGGTGCTTAAACATTGTTTTGCTATAGCACATAGATGTTCCTTACCTTGAATGCCTTGAGATGGCCTACCCCAAACCTACTTCTTATCCATCAGTATATAGGGTAAATTCTTTAGTAAAATTAGGAGTCAGTAACACGAGTTCAGAACACGTGATCCTTTTTACTTCTCTAAGTATACTATCTGCCTCAAGAGATCACTATACCTTGATGGGAAATTTCCCTCTTGTGAGATGTTAAGGGACAACTATAGTCAAAATATTAGGCACAGACTTTCGTTGCTACCCAGTAAGTCCAGGAAAAGCCTTCACTTGTCTTTTAGTGGATGGTGCAGTTTTATGACCTCTATTTTTCTAAAGTCCTCTTCTTGTAAAATATCCTACGTACATGGCTCCTACCATACAACATTTATATCCAGGCCTGCCTATTCTATGGATTCCTACATAGCTTGCACTTTTGATAAGCAATATTTCCGGTCGTCTGAATGCATGACCTCATAGTCCAAGTATGCGTCAACATACCAGAGTGGGTGAGACTTCAGTATTTTATCCATCCGCCCCTGAAACATAGTTGGGCCTCCATGTAAGCAAATGGTAAAATTGTGTATTGAAGTAAACCATCAGGTGCTACAAAGACTGTTTTTCTTTGGCAGAGGAGGTAAAGATGTATCTCTCAGTACGCCTTTGTCAAGTCCAGTGTTGTCACATATTTAGCCCTTCCCACATTCTCTGTTAACTCATCTATTCTAGACACAGGATACCTATCAATCTTTGAGATTCTATTCAGTTTATTAAAGTCATTACAGAATCTAATACTTTTACAGGTTTAGGAATTAGCAATATTGGGGTGCTCCTCCAACTTTAAGATTCTTCCGATTCGCCCGCTTTGAGCATCTTTTGAACTTCTTCATTTGCTAACTATTTCAGTGACTCTGATACTGTGTAAATTCTCAGTCTAACCTTCATTACAGGTCTTGTCTCTTATGTTCTACCAACTTAGTTCCCACATGAATTTTTTAAAACACTCCTATATTTCATAAGACAGATTCTTTTGCTTCCTACTTTTATACTGTTGAGAATGATTCATGTAGCTGCACTCCAGGAAGAGCTCCTCTAGTTTCTCTTTTATGAACTTCAGTTTACAAGCTCACTATAAAAGTTTCTACTTCTTTCCATGACATTAATAGATTAAAGTAGTCGGCTTGTCTATCCTTCGCTTTACTGGTTATCGAATCTTGTGTTTCACTATATACATTCTTTTAGTCACCTCAAATATCCCTTGCCACTTACAAATTTGTTTTCTGTGAAGACACTGATATCCATTCTCCTCTGTTAAATTCATTAAGTTGGACATTTTTATGATAACCTGGTTTATTGCCTTATCTAGAGTCTTTGTGTATGCTTCTTTACTATAGGTATAACTAGCTTTAATCTATCCCGCAAGCTTATGTATTGTTCTATCACAGTTTGCTTTCTCATCTTCCGAAGTTTCCTCAGCAATGTCAAGCAGTTGTCTGAGATGTCTGCCATAGAAAATATCAAATGGTGTGAGCCTTGTTGAAGTTTACGGCACCTCTCTTACAGCAAACAGTAAGTAGGGTAACAACTGGTCACTGTTCTTCATTTCAGTATCAGTAACTTTTATAAGTTTGGAATTCAGTGATTTGTTAAACCTGTCTACCAATGCATCAGTCTGCAGATTACAGGGTGATGTTTTCAACTGGTTGACCTTAAAGCATTGGCATAACTGATGTAATATCTTTAACATATCCTTTGTCAGTTCATATTTTTTTAGGCATAACATGCATTTTAGAGAATAACATCACCAGATCTCCTTCAACAGCCTTATTAGCATCAGCTTTGTGTAACAGTACTGCCTTTGAAACTTTTGTAACGTAGTGCATCATTACTAGGATGCACAGATAAACACTGATACATTTTACTGGTGGCTCCATGTTGTACATAGGAATATGTTTAAATTGTACTTCCCATACATATTAAGGGACTTTTATATGTAGGATGGGGTGCAGTTTTCTGGCATTCTGTTCAAGATACACAGTCATTTTCAGTTTTCTTCATTATGCCTGGCCAGAAAACGTTGGCTGGTACTCTTGTATTTGTTTTTTCCAAGCTCAGTGACCTCGCAAAACATTATTATAAGCTAGCTTCATTACAAGTGACCTAAGGACTGGCTTCATTTACGGTGTCCTCTAAGGTATTAGCACTAGCAAATGGATATAATGTCTTCCTTTTCTTTGCTTATGTTATATAACAGATAATCTTTTGACTGAAACCACTACTGTACAACCTTGGTTGTGTTTTCCCTTTCCCTACTTAAAATATCATCTTCCTGCAATGCTGCCCTCCCCCCAAAGTTTATGTGACTTGCCTATAAGTCACTTATTAAGATAACTTGCCTTGGGGTGGTATGTGTAGATTCATCTCCCAAAGCACAGGCCCTGCAGCTTGTCCTGTGATTTCTCCTACAAAAGGAAGCTCAGTCTAAAGTTATATACAACTCCTGCTGTATTATCTCTGCTAACTGTGCAAGACTCTTGAGTTCTCTTTTGTCTGTTAAGTTGTCCTTCTTCTACCCTAGTGTAAGTGGACACCACCCTCTCCCCTTTCTTTACCTAGTCTACAAAAACAAAAAATACCTGTCTCTAAACCAAATAATGAGACCTCACTTTTTTATAAGTTGTTTCTTTTAAATAACCTTGATATTAATAAGCCTGTCATTTGAAAATGTTCAATTCCCACATACTAATTAGATTTATTTACTTCACATATATCTGGCAATATTTTTGATATGTAGTATTATTATTAGATTTACAGTTATCCATCTTACAAGGTTAAACAATATAGTCATTCTAGTCAATTTCCAAGCATGTGTATTTAAAAATTTTTACCAGGTCATGGCTGGTCACTGACAGTGTTCTTAACTCACCCACTCACTTGAGAGGTTACATGTATTTAAATATCGAGACTTGACCCTTCATTTGAAGATAGAAAGGCTTTTCATAAGACATCCTATTTCTGCCAGAAACTGAGATACCCAGAATATTTTAAATTAGTATTATAAGTGACAACTTATTATTCAGGACAGAACCCCAAGATAAAAATGTTTGGCAGATATTACTGAGCTGTTACTAAATTCTGATTAATCTTCTGATGTAAATGAATGTTTCAAAATTGGACAACGACAGCATGTCAATCAATCTTATGACCAGAGAAAACACACAAGTACAGTAAACAACTCTCATTTCCCTTCAAAACTTAAATTTTCACCTAATTACTAAAAATAGTTTGTGTCTGAAAAATATCCCATACAGTTGTTCTGTCGGTTTTCCTAAATGTACTGCAGAACACAGTAGGTGATACTATAATAAAATGAAAAATGGAAATCTGTATGTTTAATTTATTTGAAATCTAGACAAGCAAGTATGAAAATTCATCACAAAAACAGGCACTAGGAAGCAGTTCTCAGAGGATATGTTCATAGCTTGTTTTCTACCATGAAGCTAAAATATTGTTAATAAAATGGTGGCAGGATACTTCATATGATCTGGTATGAGCAAACAATGGATTAGATGGGGAGTACTATTAATATACTTTTCACTTGAACAAGATACTGAAACTGTGCATCAGAAAGCAGCTCGTAGCATCCTCATTGTCATATAGTACTGTGCTCCTTGCTTGCTTCAGCTTTATTTAAACGAGTCTCAACACACTGAAGCTTCAACTGGATGAAAAATATGGTAAAAGTTATACCTGATAAAAATTTACAAAATAATTTTTCAGGAAGGAAACCCTGCTGTACCTCTCCCATGTTGGGGACTTTGCACCCCCACTACCTTTCATAAATACATCAACTCCACCATCTTGCAACTATGGATAAAAGAGAAAATTCTCACAGACACCCCCTCACTGCCAGGTTGCTAATAGGACTTATGCTGTAGTGATTTTCAGTAGCAAAAATTATTCATCCTGTTGAAAAACTGAGAGTTAAAGCTGACAAATTAAAACTTCATCCGTTCAGAATTCTTTGACTAGTAAGTTAGCAAGCTAATATACAATGCTGTGTACTAGAGTATGGAAATTAATTAGATCGAGGCATGCAGGCTGAATAGAGAAATTCAGACAAATGGGTGAGGACTAGCAGACCAAGGTTCCTTTGACATGTATATTAAATCTCTGCATCATTCCCATCATCAGCTGGTGTGCCACATGCATGTAGTGCTCAGTTACATAACTTCAGACTCTGTTTTTAAAAATCTATTACACAGATAAATTACTTTACTAGTCAGTCAATCAGTCAATAACTATAAAAAGTACCCAAATAGATGGCAAAGCTGCATGCAGACCCAAAAAATTAAACTAGCAATTAACTGTACTATGACACGAAACTATGGCAATGTTAAATAAGCTGTAAAACTTTAAAAAGAGGAAGCCATTAAAATAAAATGTTAACGTACTGCTAGTACTTGTTTACAGACAGAATGTAAATCCTTCTTTAGGTATGACAACTCGCGTGCAGTAACAATCAATTTAAACAGAAACTTTTTCACATGATCATTATACACAGAATTATGAAACCCTAGCTAAAATGTTATTATCCACTATTT
Organism: Protopterus annectens; assembly: GCF_019279795.1. Lineage (NCBI taxonomy): Eukaryota > Metazoa > Chordata > Ceratodontiformes > Protopteridae > Protopterus > Protopterus annectens. The sequence goes on along the minus strand of NC_056735.1, from coordinate 147,984,847 downwards.
GCACACCTTTGCATCAAAGTGACACATAAAAAGCAATATTAAGCAATGCCAGAACTGATTCAGTGCAGTGTGTCATGAAAAGCTGTTACATTACTACTGGTGGTGTTCTTATCGTGGATATGCTCATGCACACCAGTGACACAATTGCATGATGTAGCCTAATATGACTGCCCAGTGTAGTGCAGGGCAGCATTTTTTGTTTATGCATCAGTACGCCATCCCCCATACCTCTCAACTATGCAGATTTTCGCAGACTGTCCAGATTTTTGCATCATAATTTTGGTCCATTCCTCATAAAATGTGTGGTTTTCTGACAAATTGCTGAACACTGAAGTCACTAAATAATGACAGACATTTGAGTTTCAAGCTTCATGCCCTTCAGAAAAATGCATACCTGTTATTCTAGTAACTATGTTTATAAGAGCAGCATTTAAAATGTGTTCCTATTTTTGAGCCTTTGTCCCCCATTATTTTTGGGTTCTGCCCAGATTTCTTGTGCTAAAAGGTTGAAAGGTATGCATCCCCCACATCTGCATATCTATTGTTGCTCATTTGCATAACGTGTTTCTTTTTATTAACATTATTCTGCTCTCATGTGTACATTTTCCTTTTCACACAAGTTTTACCACTACATGGTTATGTAGCATTCTTCTCTGAATTGCCCACACTGTACAGAGGTATGCTACCTATGCTAAATTGTGCCATGCATTGTGCTGTCTATGAATCCCAACCTAGGTCTTCTCATTTTATCAAAATGCATTCGCATTACTTGCATCCTAAAAGCACCTCATTGTCTTAGCAGCCTGTTTTATAGATCCATAGAGTCATAGAGTCATAGATATTCCAAGGACACATGATCATTTACGCCATGATATTACTCTCCCTCAGACTGAGCCCACTTTTCCAGAAGGGCCATACCAGTCAATCACAGAGTAAATTTGTGGACACTAATCCTAATATCTAGTCTATGTTTAAAGGAAGATAGTCACATGGCTTAACATGCAGAGGAAGTTTATTCCAGAGGTTTGGGAGGCAATGCTTTATGAACCCGTTTTTCCAACACATTTTATTTATCTGATGGTGAAGATGTACTTTCCAGGTTCTGGTATTAGTGGAGATAATGGATTTGCAAAGATACAGGACTGCTGGGGCAACTGGTTCTCTAATGCCATAGTAAGTGAGGCAGAGATCTTCCCTAAAAAGTCTGTAAGATACTGTGTTTAAAGGGATCGAGTTTTCAGCCTCTTTTCGTAGCTCAGGGGACTTTAGGCCTGTGATCTTTTTAGATAGGAACGTTTGGGGTATTTTGAATTGTTTGATATGTAGTGAAATGTTTGTGTCTTTCGGCTTTTCCCGGTTAGGGATCGCCACAGTGGAACTCCGGTCCGCTAATGATTGGCAGTAGATTTTTACATGCTGGCTTGCTGGGCCTAATGCATAACCTTCAACGAAGGAACGCCCATTCACACATGTCACCACACAGAAGACCCTCTAACTGACAATCGAACGGGCAACGTCTAACTGTGAGGTGACAATGCTACCGCAGCAACACCACCGCAGCATGACAAAAAGGACATTGTACTTGATAACTGGCCTCATCAATGCTGAGTATAAGGAAGTGATGACCTATTTACACCTTGATGCTATTCCATTGACAAGCTGGGCTAAATAAAAGGATTCCTGACAGCCATTGTCTAATGATGATCAAAAGATCTGTTGACCCATGTAAGTAGGTGCCTGGCTACATTTTTGTATTGCAGTAATGTGTTGCCTATAAAGTATGATGAGGGGAAAGGGTGTCTACCAAAAGTGATGCTACTACACATTCTAGCATTTAGTTAGCCCATTTTAGTACACATAGATTCCAGAGGGCTTGGCTATCATAGTATGACTTAAAGCAAGCCCCCAGTTTGGAGTCATTTGCAAATGTTGATAGCTTGAGGTCTTGGCTCTCTGTTTGGAGATCTGAGAAGTAGATACCAAAATGGAGTTGTCCCAGCACCAAACCCCAAAGTATACCATTTACTTTCATATTTTTGATGAGGCATCTGAAACCCTCGCTGTGTGGGATCTTCCAGCAAGTTTGCTGTCACTCTTGCCACATATGGGTCCATGTTTAAAACATTTAACAGTTTAGTACAATGCCAGCATAAGGAATAGCATCAAAGGTCTTGGCCAGGTCATGATACATTGCATGGTCATCATTCCTAGCCTCCATAACCCTTTCAAATAAGTTTACTAGATTGAATAGACAGGGTTTACTCTTCATAAAGCCAAACTATGAGATGTCATATCTAATAAAAATATTGATATCATAGGTTATGAGTTCTGTTATAATATGTTCAATGACTTAGCAAATGAGCTTCTAGGACTGACAGTTCTGTAATTCCATAGACTGGCTGTAAGGCCACTTTGATGGAGGGACATCACCACTGCAGTGCATTACTCATCAAGGTGAAAACCTGTAGCTAATCTTAGGTTAAACAGTGTAAGTAAGTAGTGTGTCTGTAAGGGCATGTTTAACACTATTAATTAAGTAGCTAGGTATAACTGTGAGGTCCTGTGGAAAAACAAATATTTAGTCTTTGGTCTTTAGAGATAGCTGGGGGAGTATGATATTTAGATATTTTGGGACTTTGAATAGAATTTTTGGGGTGAATTTGGCACTACATTCGTTCATAAGAAAATTAGCAATGCCCATTGAAACAGAATAGGAGGATTGATTATAAACAATGTTTAGTAGGACTGATTATAAACAATTTTTAGAGTAATGTGAGGTATGAATTTGCCATGATGCTTGGTTTAGGTGGGGACTGCTAGTGCTATGTATTTTTTCAATGGGTGTAGCATTCCTTAGAGAAGTTTGCAGCTATATTAAGGTCAAGGGAGTTGCAGTCATAAGTGAATTTTGATATTATGTCACAGAAAAGGTTTATATTGGCATGTTTTTTAATCCTTAAATTCAGTGGGGTTTACTGTAGGATTTCTTATGAGATCAAAACTGTATCACACTTTTATGGTCAGACTTCAGTGACGAAGGAGGTGCCAAAGTAGTGCAAAAGGCAGCCATATTTGCAAGAATCAGGTCATGATTGCTGTGTCTTCTAGCAGGTTTGCTTACCAAATGTTGATGAGAATTCTTGTTTATTAAATCTAAAAATGTTGGGGCATATCCTACAAGAGGTGTCCTAGGTTATTGAAGGGTAATTAAAGTCACACAAAATTTGGGAGATTTTTTTTCTACAGGGATATCAGTCAGAGCACTGTGGATTCTTAAATGGTCACCTGAGGACAAATAAGGTATTCAGTAACGAGCTATTACCTGATAATTATTCCCAGCTTGAGCGGTCTGTTATTCACTGGGTTCAGTTTGTAAATCCCTAGGGATCTCACTGGTGGTATTATGTTTTTTAAAAAAATATGGAGACTCCACCACAGTTATGATAGGGCTGGAAAACTTGAAGAAATCAAAATCCTGATATAGAAGAAGTGCTCTGTTAGCTTTTAAACCAAATTTCAATAACTGCGCAGTCATGGATATTCTCCAAATGCAGGAATGCCTCAAGATAGACAATTTATTCAAAAAAAAAACACAAAATGCCCAAGCCAAGCAGCAGGATATGGCCCTTTTCAGTAAGCAGTGACAAAACGACTCAGTCCAATGAATCCAAATGCAGGAGTTTATTCAGTAAAACAGATGAGTGTTTTCATCTTGAACACTTCAGAACTTCATCAGATAATTAATTAACCTATTCTAATACATTTTATACTAAAATTTAAAAAATGTCATGCCTGTTAAAACAATAAGCTTAAGTGACACACCCCTTAAAGAAAAACACATAGTAAAACACTGGTTCTATGTGGAAATACATTAGACACTATGTTAAAATAAAAACTAAATGCAGTTAGAAAGTGCATATATAAATATATTTTTTTGTATAACAAAGTAAAAATATATAAAATCTAATCAATTGTGTGTTATCTTTCTAAAGCCTTCAGTTTTAAAAGGGAACACATTATAGAAAATGTTGGACATTCCTTTAATTTTATGATTATTGATAATATCAAAACAGAACTCCATGGTGGTGCTTGGTCCCTACTTTTGGAGAAGAGAACTATACTGGCAGCTGAGACTTGATGCATCCAACCAGGTTTGAATGAGCACATTTCCATAAGTTCCCTTTTAAAATTGAAGGCTTTAGAAAGAATATTGTCTTAGGAGACCTAGTGCTAAAAAGGCTGGCACCAGCAGGTAGGACAATATGAAAGATAGCAAGTATTAGCAGTCAAGGGGGAGGTTTTCAGTTGTTATAATGATTAGATAGTTTAGACATCATGGACAGGCTTAAGTTTACTAAGGTTGGCGATTTTCCTGCATGCGAATGAAAGCAAAAGTTTCATACCAAAAATATTAAGCAGTTGTTGTAAACATAGCTCACAACTGTGCCAGCTTTGCAGAATGTCTCTAGATTTGTCTCAAATGTTTGCACTATCATAAAAAATTAGAATTATAGTCAACTAATAGTAACAGACATTAATTTCATACTTATTCTACAGAAAATGCACACTGGTCCAAAACGTGTTGTCGTATCAACCTTTGAAATGACTTAGAGCAATATTTAAAAAAAATGTCCCTGATTTTGGACCATTGTCCTTCCCTTATGTTTGGCTTTATCTCTAATTATTAAGCAAAGAAGTTGGGAGGTATGATTGTGAGCTGTGGCATGTTAGTGTCAGAATTTGTTGACTAAAAAGAATACATGTTATTTGCTTTTAGAAGTCTTTGTATGCCTTAGATAGATAATCTGAATTAAGGAAGTTGTAATGCATTTTATTTGCTTTTAGGTATCTGTGCATACTTCTCTGTTCTTATCACACTTTTGATTTGTGAGCTGAATACTTCCCATATGAACTAAGCCTTAGAGCTGCTGTGAACAACTGACAAAGAATGCTCTGTTTTTTCAGAAAATCTTTTTAAGCTTCCACCCATTGCTTAGCAATTTTTTTTTTTTTGCTTAGTGGCAAGTTGGTGCAGGCCACGTGTGATGGGATGCAGCAGAACTATATGTAAAAGATCAGAATGTTAGCAAGTGCTGTACTTCAACCTGTTTGCTACACTATTACTTCTAAACATAACTTTTTAGATCATCACCTATTAATCAGTTAAATAAATCCATGTAAATCATCCCAGCTTATATACATCTTGAAATCTTGGGAAGGCATTTCTTAAGAAATTAAAGTGATGAAATACAAAAGAAACTTCATGAGTGAATCTGCGTGTGTGTGTGTGTGTGTGTGTGTGTGTGTGTGTGTGTGTGTGTGTGTGTGTGTGTGTGTGTGTGTGTGTGTGTGTATGTGTGTGTGTCTGTCTATGAGTATGCATGTATACCATGCATGCACATTTGCATGCGCACAAGCACTCAGACACACACACATGCATACATTGCAGCACAACATGATGGTTTTTCATTAGTAAAGTATAATAGCTGTGCTAGTATTGTTTGTAGACAAGAGTGGTAGAAAAATTGTAAGACTTTATACATACATATATATATATATATATATATATATATATATATATATATATATATATATATGTGTGTTTTCCAATTGTAACAATCAGATTGTAATAATGTTCCACTAAGTGAATTAGATATGGCTGATTCTGATATCAGCAATAAGGCACATTTAAGGGGAAATGGTACCTCAAGTCAGAAAGCTATCACCTTCGCAGAAGGGAATTGGGAGTCCAGAGTAAAAACATTGGGAATAGACATTTATCCATTGCAGAGACTGCCCGGAAGAGAGACCTGCAATCTATTTTCATGGGGGTGACCAAAGCCAGAGCTTTAGTTTATAAGTTGTATTCATTGCTTGTATTGTTTAAAAGTACTGTGACTTGTTTTCTATTAAAAGACCACATATATTGTTTTGTTTTGAAAGCTCCAATAGTTATATTGTGCAAATAAAAACTGTTTTAATACAAAAGATTCATTTTGATTGCATTGTTTCCTTATTGGTGGATGCAGTAAGCACATTTTCAGCTTAATTTTCTAGTCTGAAGTCCCAGTTTAACCTATCTATGTCAAATAATCAGAGTTTCCCCCATAAAAATGTATCCTTGGTTTGGTTATGCTGTGCAACTTTTGTGGTGCTATCTACAGTATTGAAAGTACACCAGAATTTACTCAAATCAAGCACATCTGTCTTTACCTGCTGCAAAGGTGTACTGAAGCTGAGCAGTGCTGTTGCTATGAGAACATATTTGTATGTGCTAATCTTGTGTGGTATTTATAAACGAGTATACCTGTTTCTGAATCTTATGCTGTGTTCCTGAGAGACAGTACCTGCCTCTGAATTATGTGCTGTATTCTTGAGAAAATGTACCTGTTTCTGAATTGTGTGCTGTGCCCCTGAGAGATGGTGCCTGCCACTGAATATTGTGCTGTCTTCCTGTGAGAAGCTACTACTGTGAAGCAACCACTTCAACTGATCACTACCTCTGATTATGAAATGTTCAATCTGGGGTCACAATTAAGACTCAAGCTCAGAAATTTCACAGGTCGGTTTTTTCCAAAACTAAAAAGGTAATGCCACAAATGTCAGAGTTAAAAGATATACTGTCTTTATGTTTCTATCCAGTGGATCGTAGCAATGAAGGAAAACATATCAATACGTTAGTGACTGACAGGTTCATTCATTCCGGCTGTGAGTAAACAATGGCTATGCCAGTCTGATCCATAAAATTCTGAAAAATGTATTTCCTTAGAAATCATTTTATGTCAGAGTGTAGAGTAATTAGTTAACAAATTGAGGTGGTCATTTGCAACATACTTCATGTTAAATGCAGGAAAGAGGGCCATTTCACTAGGTTCTATAGAAGTGATTTTAATCTGAAGAACTTGAAAATGATGTAAGAGCTATGGAATGTGAAAAGATATTTTACTAGAATGGTTAAAGCTGCATTCTGTCACTGTGCAACATAACATTAATTAAGTGTACCATGTTAGATGATGGAAAGGAACTAAAAAGGCCATTACATTTGGGTAGTATGGTCAAGCTTAGAAAAGGGCAGTAAATGTGTAAACAGAAAACTATGACTACAAAAAACTGTGGAATAGTATGTACCCCTGGGGTCAGGAAACAGGTAAGCATTTGAAATGCAGATACTTGTTGGTGCAAGTCCGAGAATGTTGAGACCGAATGACCGAAAATGCAGACTCACATATACTAAGTCTGAGATGCCATTTCTCTGAATATTCCCAGTTCTCTCAAGTATGACAATCTTGGAGTTGGTTTATATAAGTTATAAGGTTGTGAGGGGATTGCCCTCCTATATCAGGGAGGTGCAGGAAGTGTTCAGTTTTGGCTGTTCTACTGATTTTTGGACTTTTGTCTCAGTATTTTGGAGAGTGGCATTGTGATTCTTTGCATTTCAATAGGGAGCTCAAGAAACAATAGCCCGTTACCCAGATGGAAGTACTAACTGAGTTTGGGAATGTATTACACCCTGTTGCACTGGTACTGTGCTTAACACATGACATGATAACTGGAATGGAGTTCCTTTCCTTTAGAGAGTTGTGGGAACAATACAAGGGAGTGGTGACTTTTATAAACCATGTCACCAACTTAAAAGAGGGGACCCTCATATGGCCCTTTATCTGCCTTCTTCTAAAAAGAGGAAGGGGGACTATCAACAGTTGAACATTGAGTTCTGTTAAAAAAACTCTAAAGGAACAATGATATGTGTTAGCATACAACAGAACAATGCTATGAGTTAGTGTACAACACAACAATGATATGTGTTAGCATACAACAGAACAAAGATGATATGGCCCTTCCATAAGCATAAATATGACTATAGATTTGGAATGGTACTAAACCAAAAGTCGCAGACATTAAGCAGATGGTACAGATACCATATATAGTTGAAGAAAAAGAAATATACTCCAAATATCCTTTGTCCTCTCAGCTGCCCACATCTAAGGGGAGGGATTAGTAATAACAAGCTTCAGAGAACAGAAAAAGAAAGAGTAATGAATTCTTATGAACCAAGATGCAGAACCTTTAAAGAGTAAGAGGGGAGTAACAAGAACCAGTACTAAACAGAAAAGAACTCGTGATCTTAAAAGAAGAAGGAACTGGATATTAGTGCACATTACTTTCTCTAGGAGTAGAATGGGACAGCAAAACCCCAGCACCTCTATTAGAATGAGAAAAGGCAATCCCCTTCCCCTCATATGATGCTGTTATCAAAGAAACTCCTGATAAAGATGACCTCCAAATGTGTGAATTAAACTTTAAAAAGGACCGATGAAAGAATGAGATTTTTGACTGGCATCACAGAGAACATAAGTAAGGTAGTCAGAGAGGAACCCAACCTACCCATATTTTGAGCTACAAAAGTACTTGATGCACATGATAAATTAATAGAGAAAGAGGAAGCAGTGCACCAATCATTTATACCTAAACTGTTTAGAAACTCTGTAATAAGCCATGTGCTTAGATGACACCTAGTTACGGATAAAACCAAGGCAAGGGACTTTTTTATTTTTAACACATTTATTGAATTATCACTTAAGACATAGGCAAACACACACATATATATAAAAGAAAACAACATGTTAACATATTCCCAGTTGCAAGCATTACACTCCACGTATACTTTTTTGCATATTTATCAATTCAACATTACATAAATTAATCAAATCCTGCTTTCTCTAAAACCTCACTCCTCCTCCAAAACATTTTTCTGCATATATTTTTACCACAATTCTGTTTTTTTAATGTAATTTGCTCCTACCCTTTTCCAAAAATCCCACATCCAGTTCTTTTATCTTTGTTGCAATATTCAATTCTTCAATTACAATTGGTTTAGACTTTGATTTCCATTTTCTAGCAATTGTTTTTTGACAGCCACCAGAATTAAACTTAACAACGCCTTACTATATCTAAGCAATTCGGATCCACTATCCCAGCTAAAACAATCATTTCCTTAGTTACACCCATTTGATCATCTAGTATTTCTGACAGAGTACTCTATAGGGAACTTTTAAAGTCTGCTAACTTATTATACTCCCAAAATACATTTTCTCACTTACCTCTCTCTTTCCCATCACCCCTCCTAAATTTGCCATCTACCTGAGAAAGCATTCTTTGGAGTCTACTTTGGGAATAAAAACACCTATGCAAACACTTCCAAGGAAAAATCTTAAATCTTCTAGACTTTGTTGCATATTTGGGAGCTCTGCATATGTCCTTCCATTGTTTCCTTGTGAATTGCTCATCCAATCTCTCTTCCCAATTTTTTTCTAATTTCCTCTGATTGATTTCCAGTAGTCATTGTGCAGTATTTAATATACTCTGTTAATTACTTCTTTTTTAACAGCAGACTCTCTTCTAGATTCTATGAAAAACTCTACCAGAGCAGGTCTTTCACTTAGGATTCCCCCATCTATGCCTTTATGCCTACAGTCAAGTATCAATCTGACATAGGGAGGGCAGTCTCTATCCCGTAGCGCAAATGTTTTCTTGGTTTCTTGCCATTCTGTCACCTTTCTCTCTCTAGATATTTGCTCCCAATACCTTTGTTCTTTTGCCAGTTTTTTCCAGCAAATTGCAGCCCCCTCCTGCTATTCTATGTATCCCTAATTGTAGCCTTGCCTATCAGGAAAATCTCCTTTCTTCATTATTATGTCGGCTTAGTTCTTAGAAAACTTAACTGCTACTTTACGTATATAATATTCTGTATGGCTGTTGTTATTCTCCTTAAGAATCTACATCCAAAATCACACTTTCTTTCCTTATTTCTTGAATTTCCTCCCTGATTCATCAACATCCCTTTCCACTTTGAATAATAGAAGCTTGTGTTATGTACATGAGTCTTATCTGTATAGCTCTAAAATAGCCCTTCAAATCAGGCAATCCAAATCTACTTTGTTCTATTGGAAGGATCAGCTTATCCCACTTGACCCTTGCCCTTTATCCCTCACAGATGTTATTGTATCTTTCGGCTTTTCCCGGTTAGGGGTCGCCACAGTGGAACTCCGGTCCGCTAATGATTGGCAGTAGATTTTTATGTGCTGAGTTGCCAGCCCTGATGCACAACCTTCAATGAAGGTACGCCCATTCACGCATGTGTCCACACAGAAAATGCTCTAGCTGAGAATTGAACAGGACAATGTCTTAATGTGTGGTGACAATGCTACTGCGGCACCACCACCGCAGTTCTTTATCCCTCACAGATAAAATCTTTTAACTCTTTATTAATTACTTTCCACAGCTTCTCCGCTGGTTGATAAAATATGCCTGACCTGTATATAAAACTACAGGGACTGCTTTCTTGTGGACTGGTTTGAAGCATACACACAATATGCCCTTTCAATTAACAAATCTTGCTGTGGAATACCAGTCCAGTTGCTTATTTGTGCTTTCATAAAGTTAATACAGTGTGTTCCTGCCAGTTTCTTGGGTACAGCAGAAGATCTGAAGTTTTCCCTGCATGCTCTGTCCTCAAACGCTACCATTTTTTGAGACATCTCTTCTTGAGCAGTCTTGTACTCAGCCAGCCTTTTCTTCATTTCACCCTCTGATATTTGCAGTTTTATCAGCTCATCTGAATATCTGTTTAAATCTTCTTCCATTTTCCAATATTTTGCTATTTGAGATTATATACTCATTCAGTGTTTTGTTTATTTTAATCAGCTCTAATCACATTTGATTTATTTTTTTCCTCTAGATTACTGGAAGCCATGTCTTGCACCAAAGCTGGAGTATGAACTACTTTTTTTGTTGAAGAGCTTCAGGTTCTTTCCAATCAGTGTTTTCCCTTTGCCTTTCTAATGAAGGAAATTGAATAATTCTGTGTAAGATACCTTGAATGTCAGAGAACAGCTCCAAACCCAGCCTTTAAACATCCCCATTTCCCATTCTATAATAGAGACACCTTTTAAATAGAGTACTGTGGATATTTATTTACTTATTTATTTATTTTATTGCATTTGTTTACCGGGAAAGTCCACTGGGCCTAAAAGAGCCCATTTTCAGTGGAGGCCCATGGAGAAAAGGTCCAACGAGATACAGAAAAAATATAAACATTAATTAGTACAGAAGTAGAAACAGTGTTGCAGATAGTAAATATAGTAACATATACAGAATATATACATAAAAGCAGGAATCTAGTTTGTTAGATTACAGTAATATATACAGACAATATACATTAAAGCAGAATTCAATGAATTCAGAGTGGTATAAACAGAGATATATTAATTAGTATTATTGTACCAGTATCAACAAGTGAAGATAAAAATAAATATGCAGAAAGTATCATAAATTACTAGTAGCAAAAGACATAGGAGTTTAGTAATCATATAAGGAGAGTGTCAAGGGTAGGTTATAGAGCAGGAACATAGCCAGGAAGAGTTGTTATAGAGCAGGAACATAGCCAGGAAGAGTTGTTATAGAGCAGGAACATAGCCAGGAAGAGTTGTTATAGAGCAGGAACACAGCCAGGAAGAGTTGTTATAGAGCAGAAACATAGCCAGGAAGAGTTGTTATAGAGCAGGAACATAGCCAGGAAGAGTTGTTATAGAGCAGGAACATAGCCAGGAAGAGTTGTTATAGAGCAGGAACATAGCCAGGAAGAGTTGAGATGATTTTTCAGTATTTGTTTGAAGGTGGTGGTGCTACCTGTGTTTCTTATAGAAGGTGGAAGTCAGTTCCATAGTTTGGCGATGGTGAAGGAATAGAGGAGTTGACCAGCAGGTAAGGTGGGCTTATCTAATTTTAGAAGTAGATGATTTTCAGATCTTAGATGCCTGCTGGGATGGTATTTGGCAAGTAGAGTTGAGAGAGCAGGACAGTCTGTGGGTCTGTATATTATTTTGTGCACAGTAGTTAGTTGGGTGAATGAGAGATGGTGGGGGAGTTCCAGCCACCCTAATTGTTTCAGTGACTTACAGTGGTGGGATGAGAAATTGGCCTTGGTGGCAAATTTTGCTATTCTGTTGTAACACATAGCAAGTTTGGATTTTGTAGAATTTTGGATATTAGTGAGGAGAGGGGCACCATAAAGGAAAGAGGGTAATAAAAATGTAGTTGCAAGGGTTTGTCTAGTAGAGAGGCTAAGAAAGTGTTGGTGCCTGTAGAGCATACCAAGCTTTTGGTGTGTTTTTTTGATGTTATTGTTTATGTGTAGGTCACAGTTAAGGTTTTCATCTGTATTAATGCCTTGTAATTTAGTGTGTGGGACAACTTCTGTAGTGGTATTGTCATAGGCTTGTTTAGTGAAGAGCTTTTTATCAAATGGAGTGGTTTTCCTAGGAGTAAAAATTACTAGGTTAGTTTTTTTTTTTTGGATTTAGGGCAAGATGATTGTTAAGCATCCAAGATTCAGTAGCTGTGAGGGCATTCTGGGTAATTTGCTGGAGTTCAGAGCTGGAATTTGCAGTGCATATTATTGTAGAGTCATCAGCATACTGGATTACTGAGCATTTTGGGAGAGTGGTGTGAAAGTTGTTAATAAAGATGCTAAATAAGACAGGATGAAGTATGGAGCCTTGGGATACCCCTGTGGAAGTATTGAGGAAGGGAGAGTAAGACTGTTGCCATTTGGTGGATTGCTGCCTATTGGAGAGATAGCTGTTGAACCATTGTAGGTAGGGGAGAAATGTGGAGGGTGGATAGTTTACAGAGGAGGATATTGTGGGAAATGGTATCAAAAGCTTTTTGGAGAGGTTAAGGAAAAGTGAAACAATTATTTTACCAGAATCCCATTCCCGGTTAATTGTATCAAGAAAGGAAAGGAGGGTGGTAGTGGTGTTGTGTCCTGGACTGAAACCATGCTGAGTGGGTGATACAATTTGATTTTCATGCAGGTGGTTGAGGAGTTGGGCATGGATGCATTTTTCCAGTATTTTAGAGAGGGGTGAGAGAATTGCTATGGGTCGAAAGTTTGTGGTGTCTGTGTTGGTGCCATCTTTGTGTAAGGGGAGAATGAATGCTTTTTTCCAGATGTCAGGGACAAGGGATTCTTTAATTGATCTGTTAATGAGTATGCTGATGCGATAAGCTATAGAGGTTGCTGCTAAGTGCAGGAAGTGTGGGGGTAGATTGTCAGGGGCCAGAGTACAGGGTTTTAGCTTAAGTAA
>NC_056735.1:147954199-147966699 GCF_019279795.1 Protopterus annectens | reverse complement strand
GAAGCTTCTGAATAAAGAAAAACTTACAGGAGCTGCCCTGTGGATTGCACAGCCTATAATGACAGAGGAAGCCCTACAGGAAGTACAAAAAAGTCTAAGGAAGATGAAGTCAAGGAAAGTGGCAGGCTGAGATGAAGTAATTGCAGATATGTCACATTATCCCAGATGACTGAAGAATAAGCATTCTAGTGTCGGTGTATGAGAACAAAGGAGATACTCAAAACTGCATGTAATACAGAGGTAACAGATTCCTGTTATACCTCATGAAAATGCTGGAGAGAGTAGAAAGTAAACTGGAAAGGAAGAGGTCAGATTAAAATCAGGATGCAATATTACTGACCAGATGTTTGCAGCAAGATGGGTAGGGGAGAAGAAACTGAAGATGAAGAAAGCATATGACAAGGTCCCAGCGAAAGTTGATTTGGGCAGTCTTGTGGTGGTTCAAAGTTCCAGAAACACTGGTAGAATTAATGCAGGTTATGTACAGGGACCCAATGACAAAAGTACACACGGTGTTCAGACTCTCAGAGGGATTTCCAGTGGGAGTTTGTGTGCATCTGGCTTCAGGTCTGAGCCCGTTTCTGTTCAAACTGGTGATGGACTACACCAGCAAGCAGACTGGGGGAGCAGATCAAGAAAGCTGTTGTATGCAGAAAATGTGGCACTGCAAGCAGACTCTGAAAAAGAGCTTCAGTACTTCTGCACATGACAGGGGAATGGAATGCAAAACTGAAAGCACATTGGATGAAACTGAGTGCAGACAAGACATTAGCCATAGCAGCAACTGAGTGAAATCAGAAGAAACTTAAATTTAAGAAAGAAGAGAAAACAAGGGTACAGATTTGTAGCTTCAAGTATCTAAGAGTTGCAGTTGAAGAAAAGGGACATATGAATGAAGAGGTCAAAGCTAGAATCAAAGCAGTTTAGCCAACTGGCACAAAGTTTCAGGGATAGTGTATGGCAGAATTCCAAAGAAGTAGAAATGTAGTGTTATGACTTATAGAAGTATAGGCAGTGAAGACAGAACATCTGAGAAAGCCTTAGGTGGTGTAGATGAAGTGCCTGGGATGAATAGTGGGGGGATGAATAGTGGGATGCACGTGGTGAGACAGGCAGATAAGTGAGTACAGCAGAGCAGAAGTCAATGTAACACAATTACAGAGAAGGTCAATAGGAACAGACTACAGTGGTTTGGCCACATGTGTAGAAAGGCAGAAAAGTACATTTTGGATAGACAGGAAGAAGGCAAGAGGAGACAAGGATATCCAACCAAGAGTTGGACAAATTGTGTGAGAAAAGACCTGAGACTGGTGAATGTGACCTTCTAAGAAGGAATGAGTGCGGCTCTGAATTCAGACAAATTTCAGCGGATGCAACACCATGACCCCCATGCAAAAATGAGAAAAAGGCAACTAATTGTAGCGACAATTACTGAAAAATGTCTTTAATGAAGTATTGGAGTAATATTACTCACTATTCTAATCTATCTCAGCCCCCATGCTCACTGCCAGCACCACTCTCACACACTTTATGATTTCAAGAGTGTTTTGGACTCATACTCATCAATGGCAAAATAGTAGTAGGGATGCTCTTGAAAAATACTGCTTTGATATAGCTGCTGCCTTGGTAACCTCAGTGACATTCACATTCAATCCAGAATTTCAACAAGTATTCGGCCCTGAATAATCCTACCACAATTGATAATATAATTTCCTGCCAACAAACAGTCCGTGGCAGTGTTTACTATATTTACTGTACTATAAAGTGTGCTATTTTACCCCCACAGAAGAGAAAGTCATGTCTTGATGCAATATCACCACTGGCATTTCATGCAACCATGGAGTCAGAGGTCAGGTCTAGAAAAACACTGCTGTGATTATAAAGAGATACACTAGGAGTTGAGATGGTTAACACCTGAAGCACCTCACTGACCAATGATGTAAACATGTAGATCATCGGTTGATGAAAGGTATAAAAGGTGAGGTGTGACACAGAAAAGGAAGAAGGCCAGTTTAAGAATGAATAATTCAGTAATAGAATAGAAGAGGTGAGAAAAGACAGGCAGGCAAAGATGATAAGGTATGAAAGGATGAGAAAGAGGTATAAGTAGAAATTTAGGGTAACAGCAAAGAGTGTATAAAGTTGCAGAGGAAGTAATAAATTAAAATACAAACAGCTGATACTGATCTCAATGGAGGCAAAGCAGAATGAAGGTGAAATACTGACCCATTGCTAATGGTAGTGAGTAATTCAACTGTATGAAAGAGTGCAGGTCCCTATCAGTGAGATTAAAAAAACCTGACCTTTTTGGATAGCAGCTTCTTTGACTTATTCCACACATCAGTAGTTCGGTATATGTACACAACTGAAAATGTGACTCAATTAGAGTACACAACATTGTGTAAAACAAGTGCCGATCAAACAAATTTGAGGGCAGCTTTACAGATGGAGCTCTTTTGCCAATTTGAGACCACCAAATATGAGCTTTTGGGAATAAAATAACAAATAGTTACTTTTTCACCACCAGGTAATGGTTACCTTGAAAATTATTATAAGTAGCAGGTCATGTTGGGATGATACTGATTTTAATCATCTTTGTGATAACCATTAAAAGTGGGTCTATATTATATCATCGAACGCTTAAAAAAGCGAACGATGAATAATCGACCCCATGTAAGTGAAAGCTTACAATCTCGAAAGCTCAGAACAGCGATTCTTTTCCAAGGGAAAAAATCCCTTTTCCAAAAAAAAGAAAAAAAACTTGAAATAATACATAAAGTGGGGGGCTTCACCCCTCACACATCCCTACTTAAATATACCAACTCCAAGATTGCACTACAGTGCCGAAAATGGCAAAGTAATGGAAGTGGCTACATGAATTATTTCCCTGGGAAAGAATTCACTTAAAAGCTGCTTCGCTATTTTGCCTTTTTCGTTGTTTTAAGTTTGACCAAGGCGCATTCGATAGAATGCATCTTTGGTCATCTAATAGGAACCCTATAATAAGTAGCAGGTCATGTGAGGGGATGATACTGATTTTAATCATCTTTGAGATAACCATTATAATAAGTAGCAGGTCGGGTTGGGGGCTGATACTGACTTTAATCATCTTTGAGATAACCATTATAATAAGTAGCAGGTTGGGTGGGGGGTGATACTGACTTTAATCATCTTTGAGATAACCATTATAATAAGTAGCAGGTCGGGTTGGGGGATGATACTGATTTTAATCATCTTTGAGATAACCATTATAATAAGTAGCAGGTCGGGTTGGGGGATGATACTGACTTTAATCATCTTTGAGATAACCATTATAATAAGTAGCAGGTCGGGTTGGGGGATGATACTGACTTTAATCATCTTTGAGATAACCATTACAATAAGTAGCAGGTCGGGTTGGGGGATGATACTGACTTTAATCATCTTTGAGACAATCATTATAATAAGTAGCAGGTCGGGTTGGGGGATGATACTGACTTTAATCATCTTTGAGATAACCATTACAATAAGTAGCAGGTCGGGTTGGGGGATGATACTGATTTTAATCATCTTTGAGATAACCATTACAATAAGTAGCAGGTCAGGTTGGGGATGATACTGATTTTAATGTCATCCCAAGTACCTTCAGTTCTGCATTCCCCTCCCCTGTCATTTTATGAACTTCTTGTTCGAAGTCTGCTCAGAGTGCCACATCTGTATACAGCAGCTTTTTGATCTGTCTGATCCAACCTATTTGATAACGTAAGCCATCAGCAGCATGAACATAAGTAGGCACAGAGATGAACTCTGATGGAATCTCACTCCAACTGTGAACCCCTTTGTGAGTCTGAGCACTGTTCGTACTTGCATTATTTGTTTTTTGCAGATGAGCTGCATTAATTTTACCGGTGTTTCTGGGACTTCAAACCATCACAGGATTGCCAAAATAATTTTTCTAGCAACCTTGCCATATGCTTTCTCCAAGTCTTGGCGTGTTCAGTTGTACTTTTCTCCATCTCCAGCTTCTCCACTAGCTGTCTCATTGCAGTCATTGAGTCAGTTGTGCTGCATCCTATCATTAATCTGAACTGCTCATTTCCCATCTTGCTTTCTACTACTCTGCATATTCATGTATCAGTTAACCACTCCAGCACTTTTACGCAGTGTGGCAGCAGTTTGATACCTCTGTACTGCGCACAGACGTGGATGTCCCCTCTGTTCTTGTAAAATGGCACTTGCGTACTTATAGAAGTTATCTTTGATATTATACAGCATGAACAAATTTAAAAGCTTACTTCTTGAATTTACATAAAATAACAATCCCCTCTGCTACATGGGAATATGTCATTATGTGTGATAATCTCACACATAATGACATTACCTTTACACAGTAAACAGCATTTACTTGGTCTCTTAAGATAAAGTTGCAATGAATAAATCTATAACAAGTGAATTCAATATTTGTTCTAACTGCAAGACACCCACCTATGCAAAGCTGGTTTGTAAAGGTAAAATGATAATGAATAGATTGGTAACAAGTGAATTAAAAAGATTTTAAAACTGCAAGACAACACCTCCCTACACAATCAACAACTCAGAGACATTAGTCAATTGAGTGGGTACAGAAAAATGCCCTATGACCCAGATTACTCAATTTTGATCAGAACTTAAGCATCTATTGGAGCTGGCATGGGATGGATGGGCAGTTGGGTAGTTGGGGTTATCCCTCTCTCAGGACTGAATGACTTCCCTTGTATTAGTGGTAGAGTTCCACCTACTAGGAAGTAGCCTGGATGGTATCTTCCTTGTATAACTTCAATCAAAAGGCATTCAAGGAAGTTACAATGACAGCAGGTGGGAGTTAGGTTTACTGGATCACACAACCACAGACTAACATTCTCCAACCCTCAAATTTTACATCTAGCTGGCTGAATTGAGTGCCTTTTTAGGCAAGATTCAAATGACAAATTCACCACTGTAACAGGTACAAGCAAGCAAAATCTGAGGGTAATGCTACTTAACGCTAGAAGTCTAAACCTCAAAATGCATTCACTTGAAGCACTCCTTAAAATGGAAAACATCGACATCTGTGCAGTGACAGAGACCTGGTTCAAGGCTCCAGAGAGCACCCCTGCATTACCAGGCTATAATTTGTACCACATCTTTCAGCCACCTAACCTGGACCAAAGCACTAAAGGCAGAGGCGTGTCCTTATTCATTAAGGATATCCACACCTCCAGGCTAGTTGCTCAGCATAATGCATCCGAGATTATCCAAGTGCAACTAACTCTGGGCAAGACCACAATCCAAATGTTCCAGGATTCCCACTCCTCATTTCATGATACACTGGAAAATATTAGGGTACAACCTAACACCCTAATAATGGGCGATTTCAACTACCCCAACATTAACTGGGATAACTACTCATGTACCAACTTTTGTGCTCAATGTTTTCTGGAATTCATAAATTCCAGTGCCTTGGATCAACTTATCCACACCCCCACTAGGGCAGCAATATCCTAGACCTGGTCATTACCAACATTGGCAACTGGTGTTCCACACCAGAGGTCAATTCCTCGTTGGTCAGATCCGACCACAAGCAAATCACCCTAGACATCCACATCCCACCCCCAATTAGGGAAACCACCATAAAAAAATTTCTCCAAAGCCAACTTCACGCTTCTTAAGACAGAAGTGGCAAACTTCACAACACCCATGCTGACAGACAATAGAGGTATGACTGCTAAATCCTATACAATTGCGCTTTATAAGCACTTACATGAGTGCATGGATCGTGCAATCCCTAACAGAACCAAGATACTATCCTCTAAAAAAAGGAAGCCAATCTGGTGGTCCCCTGCCATAAACAAACTCAACAACAGCAGAAAGAAACTGTTGCAAAAAAGAGTACAATCCCATGATTAGAGGAACTCTGTGGTCAGCCTCAGTAAGACGCTGAGATCCTTCATAAAATCCTCCAAAGCTAGTTACAAAAAAAATTGCCACGGATTCTAAAGACAACCACAAAGCATTCTATAGCTATGTCAAAAATCTCAATGGCAACACTCAGATCTGCTCTGAGTTACAGCACAATGGTAGTAAATATACAGAACCAACTGATATTGCCAACATCCTTGCAGATAGGTTCAGTGCTAACTTTACCCTTCTCTCATCCCCTAAAGGGCCCATCTCTATACCGGAAAAATGCAGAGTTCCTGTAATCACGGCTGTACAGGTAAAATACACACTCTCCAAAGCCAAGAACACAGTACTCATGGGACCTGATAACATCCCAAGCTGCATTCTACATGAACTACAGAACAAACTCGCACCCCACCTAAGTACCATGTTCAGTCATAGCCTCACCTCAGGCTTTGTGCCCATTCAATGGTGCACAGCAACGGTCATCCCACTCTACAAAGGGGGAGCCAACACGGACCCCGGGAACTACCTCACCATTAGCCTGACGAGCCTGGTCTGCAAGGCTATGGACTATATCATCATGGAACTTATAAACAATGACAAGGGTAATCTCCAAACTCTGGACCCTACCCAGTTCGGGTTTGTAAAGGCAGATCATGTCTCCTAAACCTGATAGACTTCTTTGAAGCTGTCACCAAAGCCATAGATGAGAGTAAGGTGGTTCACACAGCCTATCTAGATGTCGCCAAGGCTTTTGACACCATCCCTCACTCTGGAATTATAGATAAACACACTAAACTAGGTATAAATCCCTAAGTCACAAGATGGGTTGCCAACTGGCTCACTGACAGAACCCACACTGTGAAAGTAGCAGACTCTAAATCCAACTTCAGACCAGTGACAAGCGGAGTACCACAGGGTTCAGTCCTAGGTCCTCTCCTGTTTAGTATCTACTTCTCTGAAGTGCAGGCTAGCACAGAAGGTCTTTAGCTAACAAAGTTCGCAGATGACTGCAAACTAGGAGCCATAATCAAAACTCCTAATGATGTGGACATCCTACAAAAGGGTGTCACTGAGACAGATGTCTGGTGTCAAAGTCATGGCCTGAAGCTCAATGCCAAAAAGTGCATTGTCATCCCTTTTGTTAAAAACTCTGTACCCATGAACTACCACATAGGCGGTAGTCTACTTAACACCGAAAGTCTGATAAGAGACCTTGGGACACAGGTGGACAGTAGTCTCTACTTTGATAATCACATCTCCACAATAGTCAGGAATCCTTCTACGTGGCACATCTCATCATAAAAGGTTTCTCATCCAGGAAAAAAGAGGTCATTGTTCCACTCTACTCATCACTCATTAGACCCATTATAGAGTACAATGCCCCTTTTGGTATGTACCTCACAAGACATCTACAACAACTGGAAAGGCCACAGAAATACCTCACAAAGAGGATTACCAGCCTCAAACAGATGCCCTACGCAGACAGTCTCAAAAAACTTCAGTTTTACTCCGTCACATATTGCCTACTCAGAGGCGATCTCTGCCTAACATACAAAGCTATGTCAAACCCAGAGCTGTTGGACATGCTCCACTTAAAGAAATCCCAATCCCTCCAAGCTACATGCTCTAGGGACCTAAACCTTGTCACCACAATAAACAACATGCTGGAGGGATAGATTCCTATCCCACAGATTTCCCATATTCTGGAACAAACTACTTATGTATATCAAACAAAGCTCCTCATTAGCACTCTTCAAGAAAAATCTTGATGATTGGATGGGAGATAGGAAATTCAGGCCGGGGATCACTTCTGTGGCTCTGCTTGACAGGGGCACAGGAAAATAATTTTCTTGGGTGGCAAAAGCCAGGGTACCATTTGGCTAGGCTTATATAGGCCCTAGGGCCAATAGCCTAGTACCTATCTATGAACCTATAAGGAACTTACCCTTGTCAGGGAACAAGGCCATAAAGTTCTTCCCCATGCAAAGGAACTAATGGTCATGGCTCTTACCCCTTTAGGAAGAATAAATGGGCTAATTGGGGGTGGGGGTTATAGGAGCCATTGAGCAGATTATGAGAATGGAGAGAGGAAAATAAACTTGAAATAGTAAATGCTGCCTGCAGTGGAAAATCTGAATTTTATACTTTATTATTTAGGTGAGCTTTTCCCTGAAGATGTAGAATGCCCTTTGTTAGCAGTAAACTGCATCTTATTAATGAGAATTTTTTTTTTTTGGTTAGTTAGAATTGTTTACAGTGGTAGAGCAATGATCTCAATGGACCATTTGCAGGCTCAGCCTGGGCGAACCAGATCACATAAGAAATGAGCAAAACATATGTACAGATACATGCATATGCTAATAAGGAAATATATATGTATAGTTACAGATGCAAGAGTATGCTACAACATTTAGTTCAAAAGCACTTTACAATGTCAAAACATGAAGGGAAAATTGATACTATGTTTAGCAGAGCTTTATGAATAAGATGCAGCCATAATGACTGAGATGGCCTATGCCACAGGGATAGCAGCATGTGATTATATAGAGAGGTATGAAGACGCTAGAAGAGGCAAGTAAGAACAGTTACAGGAAAGGATACCATGAGGAGAAAACAAAGAAAAGGTGAGCAAGGCATGCAGAAGTAAGAGGAGTAGAAAGGAGAAGTGTGGGAGCAACAAAGAGAAAAGGGATAAGTAAGGGGGTGAGCAGCTGAGATAAGGAAGGATGTAATGGGGATAAAAGGGTGAGTGACACAGCTTCAAGTAATGTGACCAGTGAGTACAGCTGCACTTAGTTTGGGTGAACAGGTGTTCCTTGTGCTGCTGCCTGAAGTCCAAGTACTTTTGAATGTCTTGGACTGAGAGAGGAATCGAGTCCCATAGTTTAGGTACAAGGATGTAGAATTCACTGTCAGTGCAATAAGGTTTAATTTTTGGAGTTAGTAGGGTGGGTTGAGATTGAGAGATAGCCCTGAGATTATATGTTGGGATTTTGGTGAAACGTTTATGAGTGAGAAGGAGCAACATCTCAGGAGGAAGGGCTTTGTGAATTAGTAATCCTAGTAGAGGGGCACTCAAATGTACTGGGAGCCATTTGGGTTTGGTGAGCATTAGGCAGTGGTGTTCTTTATTGGGAAAGTTGGTAATAAAAAGATTTTATTGGAGATGGTTTGTAGGGTGTGGCATTTTTCTATGAGACTGCAGCTATAATGGGTAGTCCATATTCGAGTTGAGATAAGAGCATTTCTTCACCTATGGCAGCTTTGTCTGGCTCTGACAGAAAAGATGATAGATTGTTCACCCAGAAAAGTTGTGTGTTGACCTTTTTCCATATCTTTTGATTGTGAAGTTGAAAGTTAAGAGATTGGTCTAGCCAAATGTCAAGGTATTTGAATGTTGTGATAGTTTCTATGGTGGTATTGTTAACATCTTTAATATTAAGTAAGCTGGGTGTTTTGCCTGTTTTTGGTTGGTTGGCCCCAAATAGTATTGCATTTGTTTTTAATAGCCTATTAACCACTGGATGAGGGTTTGGAGGTTACCGTGGAACTGAGTTTGTATAATAGAGTGGGATTTGTTTGACCTGTAGATGTCCATGTCATCTGCATAAAGAATTAGAGGCATCTGAGGATGCTTAGATGGAAGTTTGTTGCTAAATACTGAAAATGGCAGAGGGTTTAAAGTGGAAACCCTAGGCCTCTTTTCATAAGACGAGCTGTTTCCAAGTAGGGTTGCCAGGTGTCGGTTTTTGACCGGACTGTCCGGTTATCTGACAAATTGTCCGGTTAGAAATTTCAATCAAAACCGGACTTTTGGTTTTAAATTTTGCGGCGCTGATGTCATCACATGCGTGGCTACCAGCCTGTCGGAATTGAGCTCAATGAGCTCACTTCTGGTAGTGTGATCTGGAAGCAGAAGCCCAGCATGTAGTGCAAGTGGGAACTTAAGCAGAAGCCCAGCATTAACCAACTTTGGATTATTATGGATATTATTTCACTTTGGGGAATTCATCAGCTTGACTTACTGGAAGGTAGCAATTTCAGAAGCCAGCACAAAGGTAGGGTGTGTGTGATTGGGAATAATATTAGAAACCACATTAACATCTTCTCAGTCCTGATGGTATGACTGCCAGTATGGGTACATTCAATGTGCGATAAATATATGTACATTCTGAAGGCATTTCCAGAGATTCTTAATTGAAAATACTTTAGGGCTCAAATTACATAATGTGGTTTTCTGCATACTGAATGCATTTTTTTCCTGCTATAAAATTCACATTCTGATTATCCTTAAAATGTGAACATATTAATATAAAGTTCCTCAAGCACTTTGGTCAGACTCCGCTGATGTGGGTAATTCGGCATTAGCAGTTTTCAATAGCTCCTGAGATATTCCACATATCCTCAGACAACCTGAAATCACACATTAGCACTTCCAGCAGGGATTTTTATTATCTGATGAAGTCTTTTTATGTTGAAAGTGCTCATAAAGAAATAAACCATCAGATTTATACCTGATAAGACGGGTCATATCTCAGATAGTGTATTTTGAAGTTTAACAGCCTGTAAGTTCTGCTATAGTTTTGGCCCATTAGGAATTGTAAAGGAGGCAGATAACTTCCTGTGCAAGACAGTTCATTTTTCAGACTTTTAAAAGTAAAAGTTTTAGCTGTTCTTCTGCCTGTAATGTGAATACTATGAAAAGAGAACGAATTGTATTTTTATGCATGCTTGCGTGTGCATGTATATACAGGCACATAAGTGCATTTGTATGCATGCATGCCTATGTGTATCCATGAGTGTGCAAGTGCATTTGCAAGCAAGCATGTGTGTGTATATGAGTGTGTATCACGATGTACACTACTAGATACTTGTCTTGTTCTGAGTTGCTAATAATAGCTCAAAATATTATTCAAATTAAAACTGCAACTTTTATAACTCGCAAAATTGTTTCATAGCACTATGGTGAGCTGACAGTCATGCTAAATGCTAATGTAGCATTCCAGGGAAATGGTCTATGCTAATTATTCATGTGCTGTCCCTTGAAGTGCTTTCGGTAAAGCATTTAAAGTGATTTAGAGAATGATTTGCTCTGTAAAGTAACATGAATGCTGATGTTAATGAACCCAGCCAACAACATGTGTTAACCTTAGTGGTAGAGGTAAATGCTGGGAGGTTTAGCAGACAGGTAGTGTTTGAGATGCTTCTACTTGTGTGTATGAGTGAGGCTGAAGGTGTAAGTTTATGTGTGAATGTGCATCTGCCTGAAAGGTTGCAGTGGGGAGTGGGGTTAGTTAGAGGTGCTGCAGCGTGTGTGTTTCGTCTGGAATGTTGAGTTGTGGGTTAATTAGGGGTAGGGTAGGCTTGAGTGTGTGTGTGTGTGTGTGTGTGTGTGTGTGTGTGTGTGTGTGTGTGTGTGTGTGGGTGGTGTGTGTGTAGTGTGTGTGTGTGTGTATTAGGTGAATGGGTGTGTGCCCATGAGTACATTTTGGGTGCTCATGTGTGTGTGTGTGTGTGTGTGTGTGTGTGTGTGTGTGTGTGTGTGTGTGTGTGTGTGTGTGTGTGGGGCTGTCATACATCCATACTCCCCTAAACTAACAAGCAAATCCTGCAACATTGGTTATTTTTTTTCTATTTATAGAGTGGGTGTGAAAGTAGACTTTTATGATGGAAATGTTCTGAATTGTGCAGTTTTGTCATTATTGGTTCATGCATTTTGTTTCATTGCCTACAGTACAGTCTACTGGAAAAATGTTCAAACAAATTGAGGAAGGTGTATCAAAGAAAAGAGCACATGTATCTTTCTTGTTTTGTGTGCAAGGGGCCTATGATTTGCAAACAAACCAAAGGTAATCTTTATCCACCCGTGGCCATGCATTTTCTTTGGATGTGGTGTGGGTTTCAATGCTGTTTCAATGAATGTGAGTTTCAAGGGTAGAGAAGTTTTAATGCCATTGCCAAGTTTTTTTCATTGTGAGACAGTATTGCTTTGTTTACCAGATGTCTGTCAGTGTTTGTGCATCGTTGTGCTTTAAAATGTAAAAAATAAAATCCAAATAATCATCGTAGAAGAGTAGTTTTAATGCTAAGTCTGTTTTCATTGTGAGACCGTATTGCTTTCTTTAGCAAATGTGTATCATTGGGGTTTGTGCTATAAAATATGAAATAAATGTTTTAAATTAAAGCCAAATATCTGTAATCACTGTAGAAGTAAAGCAGAAGACAGTATGCACAGTGAGAGTTTTAAACAGTGTTTATGGCAACTGGGGAGAAATCAGCTGAAAGCAGGCATCTGGAACAGAAAGAGGGTGTTCCCATCAGCTGGTGTCACAATGATGTCACAAAAATGGGTGGGGCAATGATGGGAGAGGGGGTGGGAATGGGTGGAGTTATGGGTGATGCAAGGGGCGTGACCTTAGTCCAGTTTTAGCCACAAAGAAAGCTGGCAACCCTATTTCCAAGGTGATAGTGCTTACTTTCACCTTGATGGGGCTATTGGTGAGGAAGAGTTCATGAATTCTATGACCAACTGATAAAAAGTAAAAAAAGACTAAAAGATGGTTCTAATTTAAATACGTTCATCCACTTTTATAAAC
>NC_056735.1:147926699-147951699 GCF_019279795.1 Protopterus annectens | reverse complement strand
AGGTGTAGCATAGCTTTATGTGTTAGGCAGAGATCACCTTGGAGTAGGCGATATACTACGGAGTAAAGCTGGAGTTTTTTGAAATGGTTAGTGTAGGGCATCTGCTTGAGGCCAGTAATCCTCTCTGTGAGGTACTTCTGTGACCTTTCCAGCTGCTGCAGATGTATTGTGAGGTACATTTCAAAAGGGGCGTTGTACTCTATAATTGGTCTAATGAGTGTCGAGTAGAGGGGAACAATGACCTCTTTTTTTCTGGATGAGAACCCTTTTGTGATGAAGTGTGCCACTTAGAAGGCCTTCTTGACTACTGTGGTGATGTGATTATCAAAGGAGAGACTACTGTCCACCTGGGTCCCAAGGTCTCTTATCACACATTTGGTGTTAAGTAGACTGCTGCCTATGTGGTAGTTCATGGGTACAGAGTTTTTAACAAAGGGGATGACACTTCACTTTTTGGCATTGAGCTTGAGGCCATGGCTCTGACACCAGGCATCTGTCTCAATGAGGCCCTTCTGTAGGATGTCCACATCATTTGGAGCCTTGACAATGGCTCCTAGTTTGCAGTTATCTTCGAACTTCATCAGCCAGGGGCCTTCTGTGTTAACCTGTACTTCAGAGAAGTAGATACCAAACAGGAGAGGTCCCAGGACTGAACCCTGTGGTACTCCACTTGTCACTGGTTTGAAGTCAGACTTGAAGTCTGCAACTTTTACAGTGTGGGTTTTGTCAGTTTGCCAGTTCACAACCCATCTGGTGACATAGGGATTTATACCTAGTTTAGTGAGTTTAGTGAGTTTAGCTATAATTACAGAATGGGGGATGGTATTGAAAGCCTTGGCGAGGTCAAGATAGGTTGTATGAACCACCTTACCCTCGTCTACGGCTTTGGTGACTGCCTCAATAAAGTCAATCAGGTTCAAGAGGCATGATCTGCCTTTCACAAACCTGAACTGGGTGAGGTCCAGAGTTTGGAGGTTACCAATGTCTTTGTTTATGAGTTCCATGATGATACTTTCCATGGCCTTGCAGAACAGGCTTGTCAGGCTAACAGGGCGATAGTTCCCGGGATCAGTGGTGGCTCCCCCTTTGTGGAGTGGGATACTGTTGCTGTGCACCATTCAGTGGGCACAAAGCCTGATGTGAGGCTATGACTGAACATGGTGCTTTGGTGGGGAGCCAGTTCATTCTGAAGTTTGTGTAAAATGCAGCCTGGGATATTGTTCAGTCCCATGGATGCTGTGTTTTTGACTTTAGAGAGTGCAGCTTTTACCTGCGTAGTTGTGATTACAGGGACTCTGCATTCTTCCTGTATAGATATGGGCCCTTTAGGGGTGAGAGGGGGGTAAAGTTAGCACTGAACCTATCTGCCAGGATGTTGGCAATATCAGTTGGTTCTGTAATTTTCGTGCCGTTGTGCTGTAACTCAGAGCAGATCTGGGTGTTGCCATTGAGATTCTTGACATAGCTATACAATGTTTTGTGGTTATCCTTAGAATCAGTGGCAATTTTGTTTTCATAGCTAGCTTTGGAGGATCTTATAAGGGATCTCATCTTCTTACTGAGGCTGACCAGGGAGCTCCTCCACTCATGGGATTTTACTCTCTTTTGCAACAGTTTCTTCCTTCTGTTGTACATTTTGTATATGGCAGGGGACCACCAGATTGGCTTCCTTTTTTGGAGGATAGCATCTTGATTCTGTTTGGGATAGCATTATCCATGCACTTGTGTTAGTGCTGATAGAGTGCATTTGTGTAGGGATTCAGCAGTTGTAATTGTATTGTCCATCTGCATGGGTGTCATGAAGTTCGCCACTTCTGTCTTAAGAAGCATGAAGTTGGCTTTGGAGAAATTTTTTACAATGGTTTCCTTAATGGGGGGTGGGGGCTGGATGTGGATATCTAGGGTGATTAGCTTATGGTCAGATCGGACCAATGAGGAGTTCACTTCAGATGTGGAACCGGTCACTCATGTTGGTAATGGCTAGGTCTAGGATATTGTTGCCCCTGGTGAGGGTGTGAATAAGTTGATCCAGGGCATTGGAATTTACGAATTCCAGAAATCATTGAGTGAAGGAGTTGGTACATGAGTAGTTTTCCCAGTTAATGGTGAGGTAGTTGAATTCACCCATAATTAGGATGTTTGGTTGAACCCTAATATTTTCCAGTATATCAAGAAAAGAGGAGTGTAAATCCTGGGGCATGGTGGGGGATCTGTAGCAAGCTACAATTTGGACTGCAGTTTTGCCCTGAGTTAGTTGCACTTGGATAACCTCGGATGCATTATGCTGAGCCACTAGCCTTGAGGTGTGGATAGCCTTAATGAATATGGACACACCTCCGCCTTTGGTGTTCTGGTCCAGGTTACATGGGCAAAAAGTGTGGTATGAGTTATAGCCTGGTAGTGCAGGGGTGCTCTCTGAAGCCTTGAACCAGGTCTCAGTCACTGCACAGATATTGATGTTCTCCATTTTAAGGAGTGCCTTGAGTGAGTGCATCTTGAGATTTAGACTTCTAGCAATGAGTAGCATTACCCTCAGTTTTTGCTTGCCTGTTCCTGTTAAGGTGGTGAATTTGTCATTTGAACCTTGCCTAAAAAAGGCACTTTAGGGGCAGCAAGAGCCATAGCCAGTATCCGGAATCCCAGGGGTGACAGGTGCAGGCTATCTCTGGCAAAGCATCGTGGTCTGTTGACCATGTCATCCTAGGCAGACAGATACTGGATCCCCTTTGAATGACACCAGAAGCTTAGCCAATTGTTGAAGTCAATCATTTTGTCCTTGTACTGCGGTATCATTCTGGGTGATGGCAGAATGCTACTCAGGGCTAGGGTCATACCTGCCTGGGCTACAAGATCGGAGAGATCTTCCATGTCTCTTTTCATGTAGTCCAGGGAGGTACATCTCAGGTCATTCACACACACATGGACAATGACAGAGTCATATTTGGACTTGTGGAGTGACCTGAGTGTGTGGGTTATGTGGCGGATCCTGGCACCTGACAGGCAGCTGATAGTAACCTTCTCCTTGTTTAGCCTGGTGAATGGGACATCAGTGTTCCTGACTATAGAGTCACCTATGACTAGTGTGTTGGGTATGTTGTTTTTTCTTATGGGCTGTGGTTGAGTGGCACATTGAGTCTGTGGTTTATGTGTCATTTGGGTTGTGTTGGGGGGGTGGAGGTTGCTTGCATTTCTGCTTTGGAGATCTCTGTTACTTGAGCAGATTATTACTGAGAGCCTCCGCGAATGTTTTTGTGTTTCTATGTGTGGATTTTGGTGGTGTAGATTTAATGAGACTATGTGATGAGTGTGGTGTGGTGCAAGTGTTTACCTTCTCCTCTTGACTGTCAAGTTCAGTCTTGTTTGAAGAGAGCTTTACCTCCAGTTTGGCTAGATAAGTGCATCTCTCACAGGTTGCAGTGTTGTATGGTAGGAGGAGAGGGTTCTCTGTGTACATGAGGCAATTGCTACATTGCCTCAAGACGCCCAGATTCATCAGATAGACAGGAAAGAGCACTGGGAGCTGACCCTTGGACATGCCTGAATAAAAAGCTATTTTTCTCTAGATAAGTGAGGAAAGCAAGTACAGAAACTGTTTTCCTCGAGGCAATGAGGAAGATTGAGTGCTGTAGTAATTTGTAGCTTATTTGGTGCTTACAGCAAGTTCTGAACAAGTTCTGAGCACAAATAAGCAAATTCAAGTGCTAAAACTAAGAATCTGTATCTGGACTAGACTAGTTACAGGAAAGAAACAAGTGCAAATGTGGGCATGTAATCAGAAAGCTGAGAGAGATGGAAAAGTTGCCCAAATGACCAATAACTACAATTTCTGTGCCAGAAACCACTCCTTATGTGGTAGATGAGCTACCTAGGGCTTACCACTCACACTGATAAGCTAGAAGGCTTCCCTCCAACACAGAAAGGCTTGGGGGGCTCAGGAGCTTACAAACAGCCCTGGATACAGCAAATCTGTATCTGGACTAGATTAGTTACAGGAAGGGGGGAACAAGTGCAAAAGCAGGCTTTTAAACCATAGTTGAAACAACAGCATAAGGTCTGAGACATGCATAGGACTATTTTAGTTAAAAATGTAGTTGTATATCTTCCTACATAAATAACCCAATTTATTAAATAAGGAGTTAAAAGAAATATGCAAATAAAATCTGCTGGAATATAAGGATCTCTTTGCAACCTAGTTTTTCATTAACTTACCCAATAGAGAGGCTCAAAAGTCTGGTGAAAAACCTCAAGGCCTTGTGGACATTGGCAAGAGGGGGCTGGAATTTATTGGCGGAAACTAACAAAGGAACCAAGGTATTGAGAGCGAATAACTACAGAGTGAAAGGTAATAGAATGGGAAGATGCCAAGAATTTTTTTGGACTGCAGGTTACAGATTGCCTTCCCTATCAATGATTGATATCAGAGTATAGGCAAAGAGAAAGAAATTAGGGGGATCTTAAATGTAAGACCAGCACTGGAAGAGTTTTTATTAGAATCTAGAACAGAAGTTGCCATTAAGAAAAGGAATAATTATTAGACCTCATAAAATATTGCATGATAACTATAAGAATCAGAGGAGGTTAGAAAGGACTGGGAAGAGATATTGGATAAGCAATTCCCAAAGAAACAATGGTGGGATATATGTATGTCTCCAAAATACGCAACAAAATCTACAAGATTTAGAATTTTTGGAAATGTTTACATATATTTATATCCTAGGTAGACTCCAGAAGATTTTTCCACAGGGCAACAGCAAATGTTGGAAGTGTGACAGGGTAGAAAGACATAATTTAGAACATATTTTTTGGGAGTGCAATAAGTTGGCAGACTTTAAAGATTCACTACAGACTGCATTGCCAAATATGCTGGGTGGGCAAATTGGTGTAACAAAGGAAATTATTTTTTTTTGAGTTATGATACATAATTGGAATTACCTAGACAAAGTAAGGCCTTAATGAGTCTAATTATGGTGGCTGCCAAAAAAAGCAATTACTAGAAAATGTAAATCAAAATCTAAACCAACTATACTAGAGGTAGTGAATATAGTAACATAGATAAAACAACTGGAATTGGGAACTAGAAAAGTGTAGGAGTAAATTACATAGGAAAAATGGGAATTGTGGGAACAATACATACAGGGGAGGAATGAGGTTTTAAAGAAGGCAGGACTTAAATTAGCTATGTAATGTTTGACTGGAAACGATTGGGTAGATTACAAGTGATGTATAATGTTTACAACTGGGAGTGTGTCAGTATGCGTCATTCTGTAAAATGCTTGCAGCTAGCATTGTGTCAGTATGGTTTGTTTTCATTTATATAAATGTATGATTGCCTATGTCATACGTAGCAATTTAATACAGATGTTTCCTGTTTAATTAAAAAAAGGCAGGAATTGAATAATGTATGTAATGTTGCTTAGGTTATATGATATATACCAATATATGTGAAGTATAATGTTTCTAAATGTGAACTTGTTAATACAGTTTGATTACTTTTATATAAATGTAAATTGGCCTATGTCACAAGTGTTAATTCAATCAAGATGTTTATAAAAAAAAGGCCTTGTGGCCAACAAGGAGTCGGATTGCCTGGATCTCATGCTGGAATTTACAGGTGCCCACAATTCATCCAATTTCTTTTTAAAGGTATGAATTAACATGTTGAATTTAATCAAGAGTTGTAAACATGAAAGACTTTTACTTATGAAGTTACCACATTTCACAGTGTGGTTGTTATTCACTTTTATGGAGGGTGAGACCCTGTTTGTGCTCTGACTGGAGGGGGAATGCCTACATCACACTAACATCACTCTGTGACTTTGTTTGCATTCTTGAACTCCATGAGTCATTTTGATTCTGCAGCTTCCTCAAGAATGCTAGCCCATAGATCAACACACCTTTCTGTGAAAAAATGCTTCTTCACATCAGCTGTGACCCACTCGTCACCTGTCTTTAAATAATACCCTTAGTCCATGTGACAAAGTGAGATACTGCCAGCCCAGCTATCTGGAATTTTGTAAATAATTATATGACATTTGTGAATGTCAGCATACTTCATGTAAAATGCTTGTGTTACAAATGTATTAGAACAGTATGTTATGTGTATATCAAACTTCTGGTACAAAAGTGTGTGTTGAAAAGGGTTTGTAAAGTACTGAGCTTAAAAATGCAACCACAGTGTACCCTACTGGAAAAGAAAAGAAATGTACCAGCACTATTGTAACTCGTTAGATGGATATATTTTAACAATGGAAGCTGGAACACAAGAGGTTAATTTCATAAAAATAGGTGAATAGTTTTTTTTTCACCTTCCCAGAGAATTGGCACCTCCTTCCCTCTATATACTCAATACATTTATCCCCATCTCTTATACCCGCATCTCTTCACACTCTTTTACCTTCATTTACCTAACTTTACT
Organism: Protopterus annectens; assembly: GCF_019279795.1. Classification (NCBI taxonomy): domain Eukaryota; kingdom Metazoa; phylum Chordata; order Ceratodontiformes; family Protopteridae; genus Protopterus; species Protopterus annectens. The sequence goes on along the minus strand of NC_056735.1, from coordinate 147,945,284 downwards.
CCAACCACTTTACCCTTATCTAAGTATTATCACCTCTATACTACTGCCCTTTCTGGCTTTCTCACACCAGTTCTACAAAACCTACTACCCTCACCTCACATACTCACCTATTATACTCTACTCCTTACTCAATGTCCCTCATGTACAAAATTGTTCTCCTAATACTTAACATTTCCTTAACTCTCCTCCTGAACCTCTCTTCTCCTCATCCAGCTTGTATACTCCAAAAATCCACATTATCAACATCTACATACTTTACCACCCTCTCCAGCTACTCTGCAATCTGGTCTAGTCTGTATGCCACTGATTCAATTTTAGAAACAAAACTTATAATCCTCTCTCTACAAAATACTCTTCCTATTAACCCAATTCAAACTCATTTCAGTGACCTTAAAAAGATTCTCCATCCAAAATCTCGACCATTCAATCCTAGCCTACTTCAGAGTGGTGATATTCACCCTAACCCTGGTCTTTCTCCATCATCTCAACAAGCCCCTAACCTCAAAAAATCCCTATATTTCACCACCATTAAAACTCAAAGTATAAGAAATAAAATCCGCCATTTACATGCATGGCTAAGTCACTATAAACCAGACTTCACAGCCATTACCGAGACCTGGGTAAAACCAAATATAAAGGATGCAGAATTTCTTCCCCCAAACTATTCCTGTCAAAGAACATATAGACAGTGTAAAAAAGGAGGAGGCATTGCCCTATTATATCCTAGCACCTTCACAGTGATTCCTTACTCCAAGCCTATTCCTACTTTTTCCACTGCAGAGCTAGTAATTTCCTTCCTAAAACTAAACAACCAAAAAAACCTTTGCATTATAGTCCTATATATTTCCCCAGGCAACAATATTCCAATTCTTGAGGATATCCTTGCCTGGTCCTCAGACAATATAAAAAATGAAACAATCATCCTAGGTGATGTCAACATTAACTGGTCAGACATCTCCAGTAGTAACCACTCCATAGGCATCAGTCTTCATACCTATACTCAGCTTATCTCTGATATTACTAGGCCTGATGAAAGAAATAGCAAAGGTTCAATTCTGGATTGAATCATAGTCTCTGACCCTAAAATTTCCCTACTTCTGGTACACTCCCAGATAATATAAGTGACCACTCACCAGCATTCACAATACAGAAGCCCTCAAAACTACCAAACATACACCAATATAGATTCATTCAAGATCTATCCCACATCTCCCCTACCACCTTTAATGACATATTGCATAACACTAACTGGACTCCATTAAAATCTCTCCCTCTTAATGAAGCTGTAGAATTCTTCATCTCAGCATTTCTTAGGATCCTTAATACTCTTGCCCCTCTACGGCTAAAAAGAGTCAAGAGTAATCATGCTAGATGGCTAACTAAGTCCACTAAGCAAATTATGTCCTCTAGGGACAAAGCCTGGAAATCTGGCAAAAGAACAAGACTGGTTGCAACCTCACACTTTACAAACAACTTTGCAACCAGGTCAAATGGTTATTAACCAAAAACAAAAAAAGAATACTTCCAAACTCTACAAAACTAACATAATCACAAACACAAGAAAGTCTGGGGAGCAATCAACTCCCTACTCCATCCTGGAACTAACCACAATCCATCCCCAAACACTGAAATAACCTCTCTGGAGTTAGCCTCACTATTTAACTCCTATTTCATAGAAACTATTACTAAACTTACTTCCACCTTCTCACCTATAAACACAAACCTACCTTACACTACTATACCACAAACCTCATCTACTTCAATACCCACTTTCTCTTTCTCCCCTATACCTACCTCAACCATAAAAAAAAATTCTTCACAAACTGAAACCTTGCACCAATGCCCCTGACAGCCTACCTGCTGAATTCTTACAACTATCAGCCTCCTCCATAGCATACCCCATTAGCATTCTCATCAAGAGATTCCTTCAGGAATCTTGCATGCCAGATATCTGGAAAAAGCATATGTCCTTCCACTCCATAAACCAGGCAATAACTCTGACATCTCAAATTTCCGGCCTATTGCCATACTCTCACCCATCTCAAAAATACTCAAAAAGTGCATTCAAACTCAGCTCCTTAATCACCTGATAAAACAACAACTGCTTTCCCCCACCTAGCATGGCTTTAGACCAGGACATAGCGCTAACACTGCCCTTATCTCCTTCCTGGACACAGTTAATAGAGGTCAAGACTCTGGATCCTTCATCTCTGCACTCTTTCTTGATCTGTCAAAAGCATTTGACACAGTCTCCCACCCCCTTCTGCTTATCAAACTATCCAAACTGAGCATCTCTCCCCCCACACTTCAATGGTTTACTGACTATTTCACCAATAGGAAACAGTCTACTATTTGGCAGCAATGCTTCTCCCCTTTAATCAACACTAATACTGGAGTACCCCAGGGGTCTATACTGGGTCCCCTTCTTTTCAGTATATTCATCTCTCCCACTGCTCTGTAATTCAATATGCAGATGATTCTACTATTATCTGCTCCTCTAAATCTGCATCTCTACTGCAACAACGTACCCAAGAAGCTTTTACCTCAACCGAATCCTGGATGTCACAGAACCATCTTGCCCTTACCCTAATAAAACCAAACTCTTAATATTTACCCCAAGTAAATGTAGCCCAGTCAATAGCTCTGAACTCTCTGTCCATTCCCAAAATAACACCATCATTGAAGTCGTTCCCAATACAAAACTGCTAGGTGTCATCATAGATGACATCCTTACCTTTGACCTTCATATCCACAATAATATCAGAAAAACCCATCAAAAACTAGGAGCCCTTTATAGGTACAACTACTTTCTTAATTCCCCTGCAAAAAAGGCTCTTGCCTCATTTCTGCTTCCAACTCTATTATATGGTGCCCCCATCCTCACCAACAACCAGTCCTCTCTAAAAACTGAACTCAACTCATGTTACAATATAATTGCCAAATTTGCTATAAATGCCAAATTCTCCGCCCACCACTGCACCGCACTGCAGCAATTAGACTGGCTTGAACTCCCTCATCACCTAATATACCTACAACTTACTATTGCCCATAAACTTATTTACCTCCCAGCAGCCTGCTCATCTCTCACTAGTATACTGACCATCTACCATCCTAATCATCATCTCAGGTCAGAGAACAAAATGCTATTAAATATCGACAAACCTAAGCTTTCTGCCAGCCAAATGCTTTACTTTGTTACTGTTTCTAAACTATAGAATGACCTCCCCCCTCCACTCAGAGCCATGTCTGTAAGCCTGTAAGTTGTACCTGTTTTTACTCAACCATATTGTGCTTTTCTGCCTTAATTGTATTGTGTACTTCAATACTCTCTGCTTTCATGTTGGGACCTGTGCGCCCTGTAATCCTAAGCGCCAGGTCCGATTGATTGAGTATTTAGCCCTGGTATCTTAAGACCGTTAGTGTTGTTATTGGGACCATTGCGCACTTCTGTAATTAGTAAGCGCATGGTCTGATTTGCTGTTATTTTTTAATTCATTCCCATTTGGGCCCTGCAATACTAAATGCAAAGTCCGGTTGATTGAGTATTTAGCCCTGGTATCTTAAGACCGTTAGTGTTGTTACTGGGACCATTGCGCACTTCTGTAATACGCGCAGGGTCCGATTTGCAGTTTTTTTAATTCATTCTACTTTGGGCCCTGCAATACTAATGCAAGGTCCGGTTGTTTGAGCAATCAGTTCTGATACCTCATAGACTCTCTATTTGTTAGTGGGACCTCTGCGCACACCTGTATTAAGTAAGCGCATGGTCCGGTTTGCTGTTTGCATTGCTTTTTAATCGGGTATCTTCATAGCCTGTCTGCATCATAGTTGGGACCTTCGCGCATGATAATATTCATGCGCAAGGCCTGGGTTGTTATTCTTAAACAAGCTACATTATAATAGAGATGCGAAAATAGGCATCTACCTAAAGTCTGTTATATGCTCAATTGGCCATAAATAGCTAAAAGGTTCTAACTGATTAGAGAAGATCTAACTACTTATTGACTGTATCTCTACCTATTTGTGTGATATTGGTTGATTTTCTCTGCACTAGCAAGGGCTTGGGTTGATGTATATGTTATTCCATGTGCTTTGTTTTTAATCTCTGCCATAACATCTCCTTTTGGGTTTTGTGACAACTGCATTTAACAGCTGATTTGTGGAGGGAAAAACTACTGCAATAAATCGTTGTATTAGCTTTTGCGATCCAAACGATCAGCAAACGCCATGACTAGTTGATTGTAAACATATTTTTAAAGTAATTTGGAGTTTCTCTAGGACCATTTGCATATTGATGTGTACTGTTACATCGACTACAAAGCTGTGATTTTTTGGAGGCCAACTTACCTAGCATAGAAATGCAATGTTACTTATTCAGGTGCTGTAACTGCTAGAAATTGCTTTGATGTACTACTTTTTACTGTTATTTCACTACAGTCTTAACACAAGTCATTTTTTTTATTAATTTATCTAACACTACTTTGCTCTCTAAATTCTTCACCCTGTTATAGCTTTCTGCCCTGAGTTACCCCTGCAAGTAAACCTACGAGGATACCTCAAAACCTACCTTCAAAACTCAGCTCTCCTAACTGCTCCAGCTAAATATCAAACAACTAAGCAGGCTTCTCAGCTGCCTCACACCCCCTTGTTTTTTGGACATTTCACCTACGGGAACCTAAGAAAGTATGTGTAACTGCAGATGAACCCTTAATATCTTATGTTTTGGTCTAATAGATGTTTTGTAGTACTCTAGCCTACCAGGATAGCCAGCAGCCTTAGCTCCCCTCCCCCCGATCCACACTAGCTGCACTCTTTTTCCAAGTATTGCCCCTAGGATATTCTAAGTGGCACAAGACCTCAGACTCCTCTGCAGATTTCTATGTTTCTATCTTAACTCTAACCTCTCCCCTCTTACTGAATCTCCTAACTCTTCTAGCCCATTCTAGCTGTAACACCTCCTTTCTAATCTCTCCCTCTAGCTTCTCATACTTCACTCCTGCCCAACACCTCAGGTCCTTCTCCCTTCCTACTTACCCCACTGTGAACCTTCTTTCACTGATTGACTCTGGAGCCCCTCGGGACCTCTTGGTTCTTCCCGCTCCGTTCGCCCTGCAGGCTCACTCCGCTCCCCTACCCCACCCCCAAATCCCACCCACCCCCAGTGCATCTAGCTTTATCTTCCCCCATAGCCACGCCCTCTGAAACTCTTATCCAATTAAACACTTATTACCACTAACTACCCCTCCCTATCCCCACCCACGTTAACCTTTAATTATCTACCTCAGCTATATCACTTAAGCATTGCATTCCTTCTCACCTACTCCAATCCCAACTCTTCTTTCCACTACCAACCTTATACTTTTATACTTTACTTCCACTACCAACCTTATACTTTCATACTTAACTACTCCTATGTAAACTTATCTCTTTTGCTTTTTCATATATCCTATCTACCACATAACAGTTCTACATTACAATCTAACACATTACTTCTAACCAGATATATCCAGTTGCTATTTATATAGTATCTGCTATATTGCATACTCCTCTATTCTAATACCACTAGTCTATTAACTCCTCTCCATTATGCCCTCTAAACACCCCTTCACCTTCCTTTCACTATTACTACTATTCTCCTTATCCTCTTTCTACCATCTCTCCCAACCCACAATTTCCACCCACTCCCAACCCTTTCATATAACTAACCCTTACAACACATCCTTCTCACCCTCATACTCTCTTATTTCCCCCCACCTATATTCCTCAGAAAACCTCCTTCTCTTTCGACATAAACTTATTTCCTATTATGCTAACTTTTCCACCATAACTGTTAGCAAACCCCTCCAATTCACAAAACAACCCAATCTCATCTCCCTGCTAACTACTCACATAGACTATTATATACTACACCTGATAACCGCTCTCATATCTGGAGACATCCATCCTAACCCAGGCCCCACCACTACTACTGCTATAAATAAATCTCTATTATTTACTTCCTTAAATTCTCAAAGTGTAGTAAATAAAGTCCCAAATCTACATGCTTGGCTCATACATAATAAACCTGACATCCTCACTATTAAAGACTCTGAAATAGTTCCTCCTAACTACTCCATCATAAGAAAAGACAGACCTCACAAAAAAGGCGGAGGAGTAGCCCTTCTATACACTTCCTCCCTAGTAGTTACTCCATATAACAAACCTACTCCACACTTTAACAATGCCGAACTTCTCCTTACAATGCTGCAAATCAATAATCACAAACATATATGTATAGCTTCCCTTTACATCCCCCCAGGGGACAATATCTCCACACTTGAACTCATCCTCTCCTGGCTATCTAGTAACATTAAGAATGAAACCATAATCCTAGGAGATGTTAATATTAACTGGGCCCTTATACACTCTCCTACAAACCCCACTAACATCAACCTCTACAATTTCTCACAACTGATCACTTTGGTGACCCACCCTGCCAAAAACCCCTCCAATGGGAGTATATTGGATTGGATTCTAGTCTCCCACCCTCACTACTTCACCAACACTGGCACTCTTCCCGACCCACTTGGTGACTACTTACCCACCTTTACCCACCGGCTTCCCACTATCCTTTAGCATACTCACAACCACATTACAATCCGTGACCACAAAAACTTCGACCCAGTAATCTTTTCAAACTCACTGCAAGCAATTAATTGGAACTGTCTAAAAACACTATCCCTTGACGATGCAGTCTCATACTTTAACTCAACTTTCTTAAAATTACTCGACTCTCAAGCTCCTTTACGGACTAAAAGAATAAAAACTAAATCAGCCCCATGGCTCTCCAAAACTACCCTTGCTATCATGAGACATAGAGACCAAGTCTGGGGACGCTACCAAAAACACAAGACAGCACCACTCCTTAACGAATATAAAATGCTCTGAAACAAAGTAAAGAAACTCATTACTTCTGATCGTCAAACCTACTTCTCTACACTCCAAAACCAAAATAAAAACAACCCACAGAAATTCTGGAAAGGGTTCTCTACTCTCCTCCACCCCAGCAAACCGGATACTCCCACCCCAGACCCAAATGCTCCAGATCATGACTTAGCCACCCAATTCAATTCTTTCTTTATTGATTCAATTTCTAAATTAACCTCCTCATTCTCCAACACCTCTCTACTATCTAATACCCCCTCATCCACCCCCGCTATCTCTATTTCTACACCCTACTCCTCACCCACTAACTCCTCTACCCCCTCTTCTACACCTACTCTATCCTCATCTCCATCTCCCCAAAACTCCCTCCCTCCTGACTGCCCCCTCTTCTCATTAAATCCAATACCAACATCCACTATTAAGAAACTTCTTCAGAAATTGAAACCATGTACCAATGCTCCTGATAATATCCCTTCTTACTTTCTCAGTATAGCCGCTGAAACCCTTGCCTACCCCATTAGCATTTTAATTAACCGCTCTCTACAAGAATACACAGTTTCCCAAATCTGGAAACAAGCCTTTATTATACCTCTACATAAAGGTGGTAACAATAATAACATTACTAATTTCCGTCCCATAGCCATCTTGTCCCCCATTTCTAAACTCTTAGAAAAATGTGTCCAACTTCAGCTACTTCCTCACCTCCTAGACAACCATCTTATTACTCCCACACAGCACGGTTTCAGACCTAATCATAGCACCATGACAGCCCTCCTCTCCTTCCTTGAGGTTGTAAATAAAGCCCGTGACTGGTAAAATTGTTTCCACCTTACTTCTTGACCTCTCCAAAGCCTTTGATACTATCTCACATAGCCTGCTCTTAAACAAACTCTCCAAACTTCACCTATGTTCCTCCTCTTTGAACTGGTTCTCTAGCTACCTATCTAACAGAAGTCAAGCTGTAAAATGGAAAAAAGCTACCTTCTCTTTCCTTGGTACCCCTACAGGAGTACCCCAAGGCTCCATACTGGGTCCCCTTCTCTTCAACTTCTTTATAAATGACTTCCACAAATCTATCCCTTTCTCTAGCATCATCCAATATGCAGATGACTCAACTATCATCTGTTCTGCCTCTTCTATCACTACCCTACAAAAACTTACTCAAGATGCCTTCTCTTCCACAGAACAATGGATGCTATGTAATCATCTAGCTCTCAATGCTACCAAGACCAAACTAATGTTATTTACTCCTTCTAAAGTCATCCCTCCCGACGTGGGTACCTTCTCAATTACTACTCAACACAACTCACCTCTTGAAATAGTGTCAGAAACCAAACTTCTTGGGGTCCAAATCGATAACCAACTGAAATTTAACTCCCACCTGCAAATTAACATCAAAAAAACACACCAGAAACTTGGCATGCTTTATAGACAGAACACCTACCTCACATCTGCCACTAAAATCACTCTTTCTAACTCCTTCCTAATCCCATCCCTTCTATATGGTGCCCCACAACTAACTAATCTTCAGTCCTTGTTAAAAAAACAACTTATCTCCTGCTACAACAAAATTGCAAGATTCGCCACCAGCCAAAAGTCCTCCACCCACCACTGCATCTCCCTCCATAAGCTAAAATGGCTAGCACTTCCCAATCAACTAACTTATACTCAACTAACTCTAGCCCATAAGCTTATTCTCAACCCTTCCCTCTGTCCCTCTCTTTCTTCTGCCTTTAAAATGCACCTACCTAACAGAGTTCTAAGGTCAAATAATCAAAATCTACTCGAAGTACACAAACCGACTCATCCCCCAGGCAAAAACCTTCTTTCCTTCAGCCTCGCTCACCTCTGGAACTCCCTACCTCCACTCATCCGCACCACCTCTAACCACTCTGCCTTCAAAAAGTCTCTTCACCTTCATCTAGCATCTCAGTGGGAATGCTCTTGCTCCCACCCCACATAACTAACTCTACTTAATTTCGCCCTCAATACCATATTCTACTTCACTAGCTATGATATTTGTTCTCTAATCAGTATAATGTTACATTTATTTTATTACTAGTACAATTCTTCCTATTGTTTAAACTGTTATGACTGCTATTCTAATTTGATGAGTTCTACATTTTTCTGTTTACACAATATTAATAACTCTCTGTACTAATATTGTTACTGTTAATGTTGAAAATACCTTCTGTTATGGAGCTTTTCTCCCCAGGACTCCATTGAAAACGGGTTCTTTATGGCCCAATGGACTATCCTGGTAAACCAACGGCAATAAATAAATAAATAAATAAATAAATAAATAAATGTCTAATGCCTCTACCTTTAAAAAAACCCTTAAACTTCATCTCTCCTCACAGTGGTTATGCACTTGCACCTCTACTAAGAACCACATAACTTGACCCTCTCTATCTTTCTCCTTGGCTCTCTATAACCACTCTAATCTCCATTTCTCTCAACCACCCCAACTCTTTTTCCACTCACTTTTAGCCTCCAGTACACCTACATTACCATACTGTTTTTCCTTCTCTGCTATTTATCTTACTCAGTATTTAATTTACCTTTTATTTCGTAGTCTCAATCCATGACAGTATGCTCTTTCCTCACTGTTTGTCTCCAATTCACCCTCTGTTAATAATCTATTGCATGTAATCATAATGTTCATCTCCAATTTTTCCTCTGTCAATAATTTAGTGTATGCAATCATAATGTTGTTTATTTGCTACTGTTGTATAATTTATATATCCTGCATCATTGCAACATATTTCTTGTCTGTACGTGTTAAATGTGGAGCTTTTCTCCCGGGCATCCACTGAAAATGGGTTTTTCTGGCCAAGTGGACTACCCAGGTAATCAAATGCAATAAATAAATAAAATAAATGCACTTGAATCACTTTATGGCAGCAAGGAGACACAATGTCTAAAACTAGAGGGTTTCTGTATAGTCTTGGAAGTGTTTTATTGTTTTATGACTTCCACCATTTGCCAAAAATCTGAGGAAGGCCCTTGCCTATGTGTTTTCTCAGGTAGATGCTAAATGCTACCAGCTGCCATCAGTGGTTGTTTTGAGCCTGGGTAGAGACAGATGGCAATCAATGATGTAATTCTGCAAGTTATTCCATCAGTAATATTTGAGATATTAATCTGGGAAGTCTCTCAGTGAGAGACTGTATTCTGTATTTTGCCTTTGACCTGGCAACATCAAGATCCACTCATCACATCTGCCTTGCTGCTCTAATTAAGCATACCAGGGTATAGTAATTCTTTTTTCTATAGTCAGGAATATAGCAAAGCTTAATTTAGATGTTTTTCTTTAGTTATTTGAGACTGTCCTGCAATGTTGTTTTAAATATTTCCTGTGGTTTTGAGCTCTGATTTTACTGAGATTATATACTGAGTATTTTTTGTTCTTTTATTATTTATTATTATTATTATTATTATTATTAAATACAGTTAAACCTTTCATTGTGTGCTGATATTTGTGAGAAATATTTAAGTTCTGGGAGTACTTGCATATGTATTTGATGACACTGTAGGCCACTCCTAATAGCCTTGCTCTTGGTCAAACTACCATTTGTATTAACAGTTGTATTAACATTTACATTACACAGTAAAACTAGACACCTTTCGGTAAGGGCCTTAAAGTAGCTGATAAGGAGTGACTGGTGGCAGAGGAAACTACCTTATAGTCTGAGCAGAAGGGGGCATAGCTAGTAAACCTGTGCCAGCCTTTCCCAGGTGTGTGTGTGTGTGTGTGTGTGTGTGTGTGTGTGTGTGTGTGTATAAATCAAACCTCAAAGAGTGGGTGTGTCATGGACATGAAGCACTGGATGGACAGAGAGGGTACTGGAGGTCTTGGCTTTGTCACTCAGCTGAGATCTGAACTCTATAGCTGTGCCAGTGGGGAGTCTAATTGGTGATCTGGAGAAAGAGGGAGAAACTAGCCCAAGACTGACTGTGGTCTATGTGTGCTATTTAGGGGAATTGCACTTGAACCAGAGAGCTACATCTGAAATAGTGTGTGTATAACTTGTCATCCTCCCAATGTATGTCCCCTTCTGATGCAAGTGGTGACGATTGAGGCTCCTTGATTGCTGTGCTAGTGGTGGGGCATCACAGTCCATTCATATTTCTTTTGAAAAAAATACCCTTTGAGCTACTATGTAGGTTATATCATGTTCTGCCTCACCTTTTTTTTCTTAAAGGAAGTATATTAAATCTTTCTTGTCTCCAATTGTATGCCTTCTCGTATTGAAACTGCATCACTTTTTTCTTTGCATAGACTGTATCCTATTAATATCTTCACAGAATGGAGGAGTCTATGAAGCTGAACACATTAGCTAATATGTGATCTCATCAACTGTGTACAGGACGAATAACATCTTTTTTTGGCAAGATAATGGCTCTTTCTCTCTCTCTCTCAACATCCTAGAGTCAGCTTTCTTAATATACACTGGCCTTGTGTAGACCAACTTTGCTATTTTCAATGCAGTGAGGTGGATAGTCTGATGGGAAAATTGTACACACAGGTTTCAGAAAGGTTACTGCAAGAGGTGAACCCTTTTTACCTCTGGCAGTAGTCATGCCCAATTCTAAGATGACCCTATTGCAGTGCTTACCTTGAAGTAGTGCAGCACTGTGGTGAGCTAGCCTACTGTAGATACTAATGAGGCATTTCAGGGGAACAGCATATGGTAAGTAGCTATGTGTTCTTCCCTAGAAATCCCTATAGTAAGTGCTTTGTGCAGCCAAACGATTCAAAGAACCTCTCAGATGCTTAAATTCTTACGATCAGCCATGGTAATTAACTCAGCCAAAAGCCTGCATTCACTCATTAGTTTCAATGGGGAGGAAGTTTAGTGGATAGGTAGTGTTGGGGTGTGTGTATGTCTGGTTGCATGTATGAGTGGTGTCAGGTATGTGTGTGTGTGTGTGTGTGTGTGTGTGTGTGTGTGTGTGTGTGTGTGTGTGTGTGTGTGTGTATGTGTGCGTGTGTGCGTGTGTGCGTGTGTGCGTGTGTGTGTGTGTGTGTGTCTGTGTGTGTGTCTACATGCCCTGTGTGTGTCTGTGTGTAGTTGTTGGGTTTGTGTGTATGTGGATGATCACAATAGGGGATCAGTTAGTAGATACGTAGGGTAGATATGTGAGTGTGTAGTGTGTGTGTGCATGTGTGTGTGTGTGTGTGTGTGTGTGTGTGTGTGTGTGTGTGTGTGTGTGTGTGTGTGTGTGTGTGTGTGTGTTTGTAAAACAAATCTCTAAGAATGTGTGTGTATGTGTGTCAGCTACTTGGGCAGGGACACGAAGCATTGGTTGGACAGAGAGAGTGTTGAAGGACTTGGCTTAGAACCCTGGCTAAGGACTCAACTCTATAGCTGGGCCAATAGGGAGTCTTATTAGGGATCTGGAGAAAGAGGGAGAAGCCAGCCCCAGACTGACTGTGGTCTCTGAGTGCTCTTAAGAGAAATTCCACTTGATGCAGTGAGCTGCATATGGAAATACTGTGTGTGTACTTGTCATCTTCCCAATGTATGTCCCCCACTGGTGCCAGTGGTGAGGATTGAGGCTCCTTGATTACTGGTCCAGTGGTAGGGTGTCACATTTATTGGTTGGTGATGGTGGAATATCCACATATTGGAATTCAGTGGTGTGTATATTGAATTCCTGTAGCCTGTAAACAGTGGTCACTAAAATGTGTTTGTATTCTCAATCAGACACACAGTAAACATTCAAAGTTTCATATCACAATAGTTTTATTTTTTTTTTTTGTTAGCTTAGTTAGTCAGTGAGAGCAGGCAAGCATGCAGCAGAGGAGTATGGCAAGCTGATAAGGAGCTAGTTGGCTGAGATATGCCAAGCCAAAGGACAGGGCATGCCAACCTGACTATAGCAGAAATTATTGCAGCCTTAGCCACAGCTGCATTATAGACCAGCAACCAGGAAGACAATCAGACTGGCACTGGAGATGTATAGTTCTCAGAAAATGGACAGTTCAAACTTTCTGCAGAGAACTTAAAAAATCATCTGGAGTTAAAGAGATTTGAAATGGAGACCAAATGTCTGGAAATAGAATCAGCAGAGAGAATGAGGCATTTGGAGGCTGAAGAAAAGGAGAAACTGTGGCAGGAGAAACAAATTGAATTAGAAGCAGCAGAGAGACTGAGACATCTGGAAGCTGAGGAAAATGAGAGGCAGAGGCAGCATGAAAAGGAGATGCTGACTCTTCACCATGGTCATGGAGGTAATGGGGAAGGGAATAACCGAACCCAGAAGCAACAAAGGTCAGTAAATGTCTACCACAATTTACAGAGGGGGATCATTTTGATAGTTTTATTCATATGTTTGAAAGGGTATGTAAACAGTGTAATGTTGACCAAGGGCTCTGGGGACAGTTCCTGACCCCCTTACTCTATGGTAAAGCTGTAACTACTATTTTTAAATAGTCTGATACTGATTGCTTAAATTATAATACTGTTAAAAATTATCTATTAGAGTGTTTTAAGTTAACAGTTGAAGCTTACAGGAAAAAAGTTTTGTGAGCATAGACGCAAGGCAGATGAAAGTGTGTGTGAATTTATTGCTGAGGTAAGCACTTATTTTCATAGATGGGTGAGTGGATGTCAGGTCACCACTTTTGAAGGGCTGGAAGACATTTTGGTGAGGGAACAAGCCCTTAGCATTTTGCCTGTGGACATGAGAATCTGATTAGCATATAGGGAATGTAATACCACAGATAATCTGAGGAAAAAGGAAGACCTACACCTAGCAAACAGGGCATCACCTCACAGGAAAGGGATACTCAGTGCTGCTCGTGGGTCTAAGGGAACCCATGGTGGGCAGCCTAAACCACCCCAACAGAATCTGCCAGTAGCAGGAGAAGCCACTAGTTCAGTAACATGGCCAAGACCAAGGGTTAAATGTTTTAAATTCAACCAGTGGGGCCATGTAGCATATAGATGTCAATAGAGGCAAGGTGGGGAACAAAAGGTGGGAGAGCCAGTAAGTGGGAATGACAGAATGCCAGCAGTAAGTTGTCTGGAGAATACAAGGGTACCAAACTTCCACAAGAGGTTATTATCCTATCTTAGTAGATGGGAAACAGGCCACTGCTATGAAAGACACAGTCTCTGACTTAACCATTGTGAAGCCTGCAATAGTTAAAGAGGAGCACTACTTGCTTGAGTAGTCTACTCCAGAGCTTTAAGAGGTAACCCATTCCAAATACCTTCGGCTAAGGTTCACCTTGAATGGGATGGTGGAAAAGGAAGCAAGCAAGTAGGTGTGTTTGAGCATATCCCTGCAGATGTCCTGATAGGGAAAGATTTTGATAATACAATACCTTTTGTGCATGCATTTACATGCAGTCAGGCTTGGAGACAGGCATGTGGGTCAGGTAGCCTGGGGGGACCCAGACAAACCACACACTTGCAGCCAGGACTGGTGAGGTGGCTATTTTATGGAGGAAGCTACCCTGTAACTGTGAGACCTAAGGTGAGCCACAGCTGCTGATGGGTTCTGATGTTCCCTTGGCAGAGTGACTGCAAGGGCAGAGGTGAGTAGTAGTACCCAAGCTGAGATTGAGGCACTGCTGTCAGAGGATACCAGACTTCCTGTGGAAGGAGAGCTGGGAAGGGTTACAAAGAGAGATTTGAGACAGACTCAGCTCTCAGACCCTACATTACAAGGCTTGAGGGACGTAGCCATGGAGGTGCCTCATTCTCAAGGAAAAGGGGAACCTATATAGTGGGAAAAAAGGTTACTGTATAGAGAGTGGACCCCTGAGGGAGGGCTAGAGGGTGAGAGAATACAGCAATTGCTGGTGCTCAGAGCCTACTGTCTGGCACTCCTACCCATAATCCATGATATTCCCGTTGCAGATAATATGGGCATAAAGCATACAAAGAGACATATTATGCAGAACTTGTATTGGCCTGGGACTTCCCGGGAAGTAACAGGGTAGTGAAGGACAACTGAGCAGTGCCAAAAGTAGGAAAGGCAGGAGACAAGGTTAAGGATCCACCAATTCAGAGGGTAGCTATGGATGTTGTGGATCCTCTGCATACCTCAAGTTCCACAGGGAAAAAGTATATCCTAGTGGTAGTAGATTATGCTACCAGATACCCTGAAGCAGTGGCCCTGTCCTCCATTGAGGCAGAAAAGATGGCAAATGCTTTGTTAGAGATTTTCAACAGGGTAGGTTTCCCAAAAGAATTATTGACTGACAGAGGTGCATTTTCATGTTAAACCTCCTGGCTAGTCTGTGGGATCATTGTAGGGTGACGCACATAAAGACCACCCCTACCATCCCCAAAATAATGGTTTGGTGGAGAGGTTAAACTCTACACTAAAGACCATGTTACTGGCATTTGCAGACCAGTTTAAGATGAAGTGGGACAAATATTTGCCCCATCTGTTCTTTGCTTACAGGGAGGTGCCCCAGGAATCCACATATGTTTCACCCTTTGAGTTGCTCCATGGGCACAGGATGAGGGGACCTCTAGATTTGATTTGTGATGAGTTGGAGGATGAGTGTGAATCACAGAAGGGGTCTGTTGTAGCCTATGTCCTAAACCTCAGGATGAGGCTCAGGGAACGCATGGGCTTGACCCAGGAGAACCTGGCAGAAACCCAACAGCAGAAAAAGATCTGGTATGACAGGAATGATCAAGCTAGGGAGTAGTCTGTAGGACAGCAGGTTATAGTCCTTATTTCTATCAGAGACAACAAGCTGCAGGCAGCTTGGGAGGGACCCTTCAAAGTGGTAAAGAAGATCAGTGATGTTAACTACATGTTAGACCTGCCCATCAGGAAGCAGGAGCACAAATTGTACCATGTTAACATAATGAAACCTTACCATGATAGAGAGGCCTTTGTGCTGAGTATTTGGAGTGAATAGCAAGAGGAATCTGAAGGGAATATGGTGACGGAGCTCCTCAGAGAGGCTCAGACTGACACCTCATTGGAAGGGGTAGCAATGTCCCAGCAGCTATCCCCCATTCAGAATCAAGAAATCTGAACACTGTTACAGGCATTTGGGGGCATGTTCACTGGGAAACCAGGGTGCACCCACCTGGTGCAGCACCATATGGATACAGGACCCCAAAGGCCTATTAAGTAGATCCCTTATTGGGTGCTTGAGACAGTCAAACAGATTCTGAGGGAGAAGTACAAGAAAAGTTGGAACTAGGGGTAATCCAGGAGTCCAGCAGTCCTTGGGCCTTCTGAGTGGTGCTGGTACCAAAGAAGGATGGCAGCACCAGGTTTTGCGTGGACTACAGGAAATTAAATAGTCACATAGAGTCAGATGCTTACCCCATACCTAGGACAGATGAAGCCCTAGAACAGCTGGGTGGAGCTAAGTATCTTACCACTATTGATCTTACAAAAAGCTACTGGCAGGTGCCCTTGACTTCCAGTGCTAGAGAAAGGTCAGCTTTGTGACTCCTTTCAGCTTGTATGAGTTCGCAAAGACGCCCTTTGGGATGAAAAATGCCCCCACAACTTTGCAGAGGCTTGTAGATTGTATGCTAGCAGAAGCAGCAGATTTTGCCCTTGCTTACCTGGATGATATTTCCATCTACAGCCATTCATGGTGAGAGCACCTGCAGCATGTCAGGGAGGGCCTCAGCAGACTAAAGAGGGCAGGGTTAACCATTAGGCCGAGTAAGTGAAAATTGGGTAAGGCAGAAGCCTCCTAAATGGGACATAGAGGGGGAGTGGTAAGATCAAGCCAGAAGCTACCAAAGTGCAAACAATTCAGGCATGGCATACCCCTGTTACCAAAAAGCAAGTGAGGGCATTCTTAGAGATAGCATGGTACTACAGCAAGTTTGTTCCCAGTTATAGTACCATAGGTGATCCCGTAACAGACATCACAAGGAAAAACAGGCCAGATAAGGTAGTGTGGACCCCAGCATGTGAGCAGGCATTCCAGAAGCTTAAAGGAGCTTTGGGAGGACCCCCTGTGTTAGCCAGTCCAGGTTAAAGCAAATAATTTGTTGTGCAGGTGGATGCTTCAAACCATGGGGTGGGGACTGTACTCAGCCACGTTTTCTCTGAGGGAGAAGAGCACACAGTGGTATATCTCATCCATAGGCTCCAACCCAGGGAGGAATGCTATGCAGCTGTAGAAAAAGAATGTCTAGCCATAGTGTGGGCACTGCATAAACGTCAGTCTTATATGTATGGAAGGAAATTCACTGTAGTTACAGACCACAATCCCTCAACATGGCTACATCGAGCCACCCAGCAAAATGCCAAGGTACCAAGGGGGTGCCTAGGGTTGCAGGCATATGATATGACAGTGCAACACTGCAGTGGGGTTAGCAATTCCAGTGCAGATGGGCTCTCAAGATAGGGAATGGGGTAAGGTATTCCCAGATAGATTCATCCCTCTCAACCAATGTTTCTCCAAGGGTCACTTGAAAAACTAGCTTGAGTCTTCAAGGGGGGGGGGGTGTCATAAAATAAGAAACTACCAGCACAGCTATCTGGAATTTTGTAAATAATTATATGCCATTTCTGAATATCAACATGATTCATTTAGCATGATTGTGTTACAAATGCATTAGAATTGTATGTCATATAAGGTAGTTTGTACAGATGTGTGCTGAGGTGGTATTTTACAAAGTGCTGTTTAAAATGTAACCACAGCATGCCTTATTGGAATAGAACAGAAGTGTACATGTTTCATTGTAACTGTTGAAATGTATATATTTTAATAGTAGAAACTGGAACACAGGTGGTAAACCTCAGCCTACTACGTTTTAGAAAAATAGCTGAAATTAAATTACTATATGGCAGCAAGGAGACACAGGGCATGTGCTGAGAGTTTTTTTGTATTGTTTTGGAAGTGTTTTATTGTTTTATGACTTCCACCATTTTCCAAAGATATGGGATCTATGAAGTTTCACAAGTAGATGCTAAATGCTATCAGACTGAAGCAGTCTGGGTTTTCACCTGGAATAGAGGCAGATGACAAGAAATGATGTCATTCTGCAGGCTATCCCAGCAATAATATTTGAGATATTCATTTGAGATGTCTCTGAGAGACAGCATTCTGTATTCTGTCTTGGACCTGACAACATCAAGACTCTTTCACCATACACTTGCCTTGCTTTATAAGTAAGTTAACTAGGGACAAGTAATTCTCTTAGATACAGTTATGAATATAGCAAAGCTTAATTTAGATGTTTTTCTTTATTTATTTGAGATTGTCCTGCAATATTTTTTTAAATATTTCCTGTGATTTCGAACTCTGATGATCTCACTGTAATTATATATGAGTATTTCTTTTTGTTCTTTTATTTTATTTATTATTAAATACATTTAAACCCTTCATTGTGGCTGATCTGTCTAGAGTTATTTAAGTTATGAGAGTATTTGCATATTTATTTGGTGACACTGTGTGGGCCACTCCTAATCGCTTTGATCTTGGTCAAACTACCATTTCTATTAATAGTAACATTACACAGTAAGATCGGACACCCTTTGTTAAGGGCCTTAAAGTAGCTGAAAAGGGGTTCTGGTGGCAGTGATGACCATCTTTTAGTCTGAGCAGAAGAGGTCATAGCTAGTAAGCCTGTGTCAGCCTTTCCCATGTGTGTGTGTGTGTGTGTGTGTGTGTGTGTGTGTGTGTGTGTGTGTGTGTGTGTGTGTGTGTGT